>NC_133652.1:129683999-129871909 GCF_009905375.1 Apium graveolens | reverse complement strand
AAATTGATGGTTCGAGGGCATAAAGAATACATATATATTATCCCCTGTAAGTTGGGAGGATTCGAAGAAACCTTGAGATAGTTCGAAGGATAAATAATGAGACGCAGATAGACTGAGGAGACAAGAAAGTAAGAAATTAAGAAAATTGGATGAAGGAAGTGACCTTCAAGAATGTGAAGTGTAAGACCGGTGGCTTGATACCCAGGAAGGGAGACGCCAGGTATGAAAGATATCCCAACATTGAGATGACTGTTGAGATAAAACAACAAAGTAAATAAGGATTTATTAAGAAGAAGTTCACGTTGAACACGACCAATATCTTCCAGATCATCCATGTGATCATTACCAAATCAGGAAAGAAAAGCGGATAACCATTTTTATCTTTTGGAGGCCATGTGGATTGACCTTAACTTGAATAAGGATGCTATTGTGAAATTCGGTATAGACTATCGAGGTGGAAATGATTGAATAAGATACCCTTATCAGGGATATATGACTTGATTATCCATGGAAGGATGCAGGTACCTTTTAAAGGTGGAATTAAGGATAGAACATCGGTAACTTAAAATGAATCCTAGGGGAATGCATAAAGGTTGGCATTTCACCCTTAATAGGGACAATATGAGTTTTGACAGGATGAATTGGAAAGGGTTAAGGTAACAACAACCTTTAAGGATCAGTGGAGAAATTTTTCAGAAGTATATAGACAATGGTTCTAGTAATAGTGAATGGTATTTTGATATGCCCTGTATCTAGGGAATATAGGAGGAACGATTGAAGCATAACCTTAGAGGTTTTACAAGGAGAAAGGTAATATTCAAAATTCTCAAGAATAAAAATGTTGATAAAAGAAATATGACGTAATTATAATGATACCAAGTGGGGCACGTGTTAAACCACGAGAAAGTATGGATCGAACCAGTAAAGGTCGAAATTGTTCAGGGCAATTAGGACCTAAGACAAAAGATATTCTAAGTACGATCGAGAGTCAGTCGCGACAGTGATTAACCTCTAAAGACTGAGGCAATAACTTATGGAAAAATGGTGATTTTTTTTTCATTAGATTTTAATGAAAACATCTTCACATAAGCTGTGATGGAAATGAGATAGAAAATTTAGTTGAAGGTGGTTAAAAGACATTGATTATAAGGAACTATGACTATCGGGAAAGGCCAAAGAGGTGGCCGACACTTTAAAGGTAAAAGGATAATTGTAGGCGCTTGTGCCAAAGGAATACAGTGATGATGGTTAAAGCTGTGATGGTTGTATTTTGGGTTGGAAGATTGTCATTCCTTCTGATGACTGTGCAATACCCAACCGTAATAGTAGTTGGTAAAAGTTTAATTCGTGTAATCGCCATGAACGGGCTATCTATCTTAGGAGGTCCTATCTTGGGATAAGCCAGGACCATGTTTCCAAAAGGACTAGACGAACCTTTGAGTTAAGTCTTCTATTTAAGGCATATGATTAAGAATGGTATTAACCTGCTATCGTTGCTTTGATTGAAACTCTTCTGCAATTTTATCTACTTCATGTCATGAAAGTACGTCAAGTTCAGGAGTGTTCTTCATGAATCATGAACGGTGATCATGTTACCTCCTTAGAAGAATTAGATACGAGATGTATGGACTCCGTATGGTTAGCTATTAAGACTTCATGGAAAATGAATGACTACAGTAGGTCAGTGGTGGACCATAGTAATGCAGCAATGATTCTGCGAGTAATGAGCTGATTACAACCGTGAGAGTTGTATTAGAATGGATGTTGAGATTGAGTACCACTAATCGGGTCGTGGTAGTGTATAAGTTATCATTGATAGACTAATTAAGTAGAGTATCTACCTATTGAATATTTATTCCCTCTTATGAAAAGAGAGTCGTATTATTATACGAGGAAGGTTGCGGTGCAAGCATAGAATTCTAGTAACGATGATGTATAGAATGAGATCCCAGATTCGATTTTCGATGTCGAGGGAGTTTCAAAGGTGATTATGTATAAGCTCGAGGAAGAGTGTGGGTCCATAGAATGATGGACGGGATAGCAAAAATATTTAGGCATGGGAAATACGAGGCTATAATGCTTAATGTTGATTTATATACGTATATGATTTGTTCTCCTATGACAAACCTCTATAGTTCAGAGGTAGGTTCCAAGCCAGATATTTTGTGGCAGTATATTTTTTTTCATATATACAATTCTCTTCAATTCGTTCTTTTCTCTTCTTTTCATTTCATGTAAGCTGAGAAGAACAACCCTTCCAGAAAGGGGAGGTATTGCCGAATGACTATCTATCTGTGTGATAGAAGCCTAGTAGGGTACCAGCTATTGTTTAATTGCTTGTCAAGTACTAAAGGCTGGCCACCTTCTGTACTAACTAAGCGATATAACAAGTGTTCATGATCATAGTGATCTCTCAACAAATTCCTTTACTTCTATTTGATTGATCAAATTTTGGAAAATAGAAACAACTGAAAAAGGAGTAATAAAGTGGTGGTAGTATGCGGAATGGGAACACATTCGTGATACTAAGGTTGACGTGGTTATTAAAAGGTTATAGAACGCTAACGAGCAAAAGTATAACCAGTATAATATTAGGAACGGAAGGTAGTAGCGATTACGAACTGGAAAAGAATGGGTATTGAGAAGCAAAAGCTCTAATGCTAAAAGCTATAATGAGAGTCTGTGCAATAGACTTGAAAGAAATTGGAATGATCACTTAAAATGGATTGAGTTTTCTTACGACAATAGATCGTATGTCAGGTATCGAGATGTCGTCTTATGAGATCCTTGAGGGAAGACAACGTCGATCTCCCTTATATTAGGATGAAGTTGTAGAGCGCAAGATGCTCGGACCAGCAGTGGTCCAAAGTACCAAGGATATGATAGATCTAATCAGAGGACGGCTGGTAGTAGCCCAAGATGGACATGACACGAAAGGACAAAGAGTATGAAATAGGGGACCTAGTAATGTTATAGGTATCCCTTGGAAAGGATTGATGAGGTTCGGAAAGAAAGGAAAGCTAAGTCTACAATTTGTTGGACCCTTGGATATATTAAGACGTTTGGGAAGTTAGCATATGAGCTAGCCCTAACCCCGAACATGTAGCAAGTCATAACGTGTTCCACGTATCAATGTTAAGAAAGTGTAATTCGGATGCCAGATAAATAAGGGCATATGAGCGCATAGACATGCAACCCGGCGTAACCTATATGGAGCAACCAGGAAGGGTTATAGATTGAAAAAGGAACAATTGCTTAGGAAAAGGGTTATCAAACTAGTCAGAGTTTGATGGTAGAACCACAATGTGGGAAAATTTACTCGAGAGTTAGAAAGTGCAATGCTAAGAGAGTATCCCTATTCATTTTCTATTTGATTCCGGGACGGAATCCTTTTAAGGAGGGGAGACTGTAATAACCCCAATTTTTGGAAATTTTTGAAACCCTTATGAATAGTGTTTTTGCTGAATGAGAAAAAATTTTCATGCCACACTATGTAGGGGTTCTGTTATTGATCTTATGGAATATTATTAGTACTCTATGTGGTATATAAGTGTATGTAAAGATCGTCAGAATCCAATTCCGAACACTTTGATTTTCCCGGAAATCCAATAGATACGGAAAGAATTGAGTATAAGGTAACAGGATAAAAAGGATTTAAATTAAAGGATTATAAGAGAGGATCATAAAAGGAATACAATATATTGAGAAAGGTTAAGGGAACCTAAGTAATAAGATCCCGGGTATGATCCCTCAAACGATAAACGAAAACGAAAGTTAAGCGAACCGTATAACAGATCAGCAGTCATTAGGCAAACGATTAGGAAGTTAATCAAGGGGATTAGTGGGGATGATGTCATCCAACCAATAGAAAGAGGACAAGGAGGGGAGGATGACATCATGAGGATGACACAAGCATGACATGGGAAGGAAGGAGGTGTGGTTGAATGAGAACCACACAAATTCAAGGGCAACAAGGTAATTGACTAAATCAAACACAAAAACAAAGCAACCAAGCCAAGTAAAATCATTTTCATCAAAATCAAAAAGAACCAAGGCTTGTTCTTGAAGAAGCTCTCGGCTTTTTACTATTCAAAAGAGCAACAAATTCAAAATCAAAGATCCAAGCTTCCTAAATTGGTGAGTTAATTCCCTAATCATCTTCATGCTTAGTTAGGGCTATATCATGAGTTTAAGCCATCAATTCCTTCTCCATCTTCTCCATTTAATCAAAGAAGAAGACTATGAATAGTGTTTTCAAGTTTTTAACTTGAAGTTTTTCTTGTTTTCCTTGAAGATCCAAGCATTCCTAAGACTTCTCAAAGCTTCTTAAGGCTTCCTAGCTCCTCCCACCACTTCAAGGAAGGTATACCATCTCCAAACCCTAGATTCCTATGTAGTATAAGATGATTTTGATTAGTAGAATGATATTGTAGCTTGTTGTTGTGATTAGAGTTTGGGAATTGAAATGGTAGTGAAATGGAATAGTAAATGTTGTGGTTTTGATTAAAAGAACTTAAGTATGGTTAAATTTAAGCTTAGGCATAAGTATGAATATTAAAATTGAATTGGTTAAGGTTGTTATGATGTGATAAGGATGGATGTTGGTTGTATGTTGGATTTGAGGTTGAATTGGGAGGGTTTTGAATGGTTTAAAATATTGGAAATCGCGTAAACATAGCCGTCGTAACGTCCGATTTTCTTTGGACTGTTTTTGTGCATAGCATTAGGACCCGAGAACCCCCTGCTAGATTATGACCACTGCCATGTTTAGATAGCTCATGTTACGAGCTTCGTTTTGATATATAGTTCGTTCGATTCCGATGCACGGTTTAGGAGAAACGACCGTTTCAAGTAACGGCGTTTCGCGAACGAAACTTTTCCCCTCGCCTTACTTTGAAACATAGGTTAAAGACCAAAAAGGGTTAATTAATGCATGAAACATTTATGGTAAGTGTGTTAGGCAGTTGGTAAGACACTCGCGAAGGAATCGCCTTAAAACTCGTAAAGAATTAAATTATTAAAAATGGTGGAGCCAAGGGTACCCAGGTGACTTAAGAAAATCAGTAAGCGCAAAATAAACGTTAGAGTCTAAGTTAGTTAAAGTATAGATTTACAAGTGACTTTGGTTTAATTCCAACTGACTTGTTGTTTATAGGTTACCAGACTCGTCCCGAGCCTTTTATCACCCCAAGTCGCTCAGGCAAGTTTTCTATCCGTTATACTGTTGTTGTGATGTATATATGTATATGCATTATCTTGCGATAGATGCATGTTGGTTAATTAGCAAATGTTGCGATATATTGAAGCATGCTGTTATGGTATATATATGCATGCTTATTTCATATTCTTGCCATATATATCTGTTGGTTCTGTTGATAATACCTATGCTAGAGAATAGCAGTAATTTGCATATACCCTTAGTATAGGGACCCAAAGGTGAAAACATTTTCTAAAACCGGGAGTCGAGGATCCCGAGTAGATTTTATATATATATATATATATATAGATATATTTATATATATATATATGGTTATAGTTTTCAAAACCATTAATCGAATAAGGTTTATTCGATAACTTTAACTTTATTTTATTATTGAATATTATTTCGAATATTCATCTGAGGACTTATGACTCCTTTATTTTATTATTGAATATTATTTCGAATATTATTCGAGGGCTTATGACTCAGTTTATATTATTTAATGAATATTATTTGAATATTCATTTGAGGATGTATGACTCCTTTATTTTTATTTAATAAATATTATTTATAATATTCATTCGAGGTATTATGACTCCGCTTATTACTGAAATATATTCTTTATTTTATTAAAGAATAAGGTGTCAATAATCAAACTTATTTTCGATTATTCAAATAAAGATAATATTTTCGTATAAGTGTATCTTTGGTTATTTAATACTCGTTTCAAATATAAGTTTTAATACTTCTACTTCAATTATTTTTATAAAGATTATTCTTTATGGGAATATTATTTAAATAATAATATTCAGATATTTTCTAATATATCGGGACTGATTTATTTTCATAAATCAGCAGTACTCCAAACATTCTTAAAAATGTTTTCGAGTCTTCAAAATGATTTTTAAAGTTAGAGTGGACCCCAAGACTCATTTTTATATTTAAGATCTTCCTTTCAAAGGGGATTTAAATACTCGCTCAAAACCTAGGGGATCCAGCTCTGTGGTGCATTTTACATTCGCAACGTGGTTGCTGTTTTGAGAAAACAAATGAATTGATTACTTACCCAACGTTCGGGAAGTAAGCCCATCTAATTGAGTCGGCATAAGCGACAGGCCGGGGTATGGTCTATCAAAGTGTAAGTGGTTGGGTGGCAGTCCATCAACGCGTAAGAGGCCGGGTGGCGATCCAGCACAAGGTCCTTATGTGGCCAGGGTGATGACCGGTGGGGGATTCATCCATCTACTAGTAGAAAAGGTTACTTATTGGTATCTTTGCCTGATCAGCAAGATATCTGGTTTATGCCAAAATTCTTTTCCTTCCAAATTCATTGGATATTGCAACTCTGTTCATACTTTACATGACAGAGGTTTTCAGGAAATGTATGGGAGATATATATGAATATATTTATATATCGGGACTTAATGAAGTATCTCGTAACTTCATTATTTATAATGATATTCAAAGATTGAATCTATTCAAATCTTGTCTTGTAGTCTCATCTATGTGATGAACCTTTGAAACTGATTATAACTTGAACGGGGGTAGTTCAAGTAGTATTTGGGGAAAGATATAAGTATTTTGGGGTATCTTGTAACTTCATCTTTTAAACTTATATCTAGTTAATGATTGTCTTATGAATGACAAAGATTTTCGGAAAAACGTTGAGACAAGGTTAGATATATGAGATCACCTTGCAACGATATTTTTTTTATATATACAGTTATAAACTGGAACTTTATGTATATTATGCATGGAAGAGGACTTCCAATATTTTGAAAAGTATATATGTATATATATATACTGAATATTTTGTGACTTCATCGCATTAAGTTATCAACTTGGTTCATTTCTTTTGACCAAGACTTTCATGAGTATTATGAGTAGGCTCATATATTGTTAATCATTATACATATTACTTTGGTGGGCTTGCTGCTCACCCTTGCTTTCTTCTTTCATCACACAACATCAGATAGATAAGATGAACATGAACAAGCTCCCGATTCGCAAGCGGTTAGAAAACGTTCTGCAGTCTTCGGGGAGCGTTGATGCCGCCGTAGCTGAGGTAGGAAATACCAATAGGCTAGGCTTTCAACTTTTGATGTACCAGATTTATGTATATTTATGAATTGTAATAATGGCAAAGGAAATGTAAATTTATTCAGAAAACCTTTTAAGGTGTGTTGGCAGATAATTGTGGAATAAAACGACTTGTGATTATTTTTGGATGTTCATCTCTGAGACTATAACGTGTGGTGTGTGTGTTTATTGTGGGGTCACAGTACAGAGTAGTTGAGTAATTATTAGGATTGGGTGTTATTAAGGGAAATGGAACTCGTGACAACCCGGATCCCCGACCCCGGATTTGGGGGTGTTACAAGTACCACTTCATTAGGGAACATGTGATGAAAGGTACAGTGGAACTTCATTTTGTTCCAAGTGAAAAGCAGATTGCAGACATATTTACCAAGCCACTTGATGAATCAACATTCACAAGATTAGTAAGTGAGTTAGGTATGCTTAACTATTCATAATCTATGTCATCTATATAATCTGTCTTGTAGCCTGAAATGAATTTGCTGCAAGAACAAAGTTGGCTTTAATCAAGACTTATCCTATCAACGGATATTCCCTATCCGTTGAAAGCCAAAATTGTTCTATCAACGGATATTCATTATCCGTTGAAAGACAAATTCATTTCTGGTCATTTTATCCTTCAACGGATAAAATAGTGTTTCATCAACGGATAACTATTTACCTTATCCGTTGATGTGTCACGTTAGTGAGTCACAACCGTTGATTCTTTTACTCAACCGTTGATACAGATATACAGTGTTGTATGTATTTGTATTTACGGTAGTTTTCAAAATTTCTACAGTTTCTTTTATTCCTGAACGGCTTTCACTTACTTAAAAGTATCATTTAATTGTTTTAATTTATGTTTTAATTCAAGAAAGTATAAAAGCCCAATTGAATTCTTATTTTCACTTTACGCTCTCTTGCAATTATCATTCTCTTTTTCTCTCAATTCTCAAGTTCTTCTCTGCAACCTCTACTCACAAAAATGGCACCAGTAGTCAAAATTATGTCTCAAACAGGATTTGTTTATGAAAAGAATAATTTCATAGTCTTGGTTGAAAAGAAGGAAGCCCATTCTGATTATCACAAGATGATGGACTTCATCAAGAACTGCAAACTGAGCTATGCAATGTTGGAAGCCCCAACCATCTTCTGTGAAGTAATTGAGGAGATTTGGACAACTGCAGAGTTCAACTCCACTGATATGACCATTGCCTTCTCTCTCAAAGGTAAGGACTATTGCATTAATTGTGATGATTTACAATCTTGCTTTAAATTGCCTGAGAATAATGCCATGACACCACACACTGATAAACATGTCTCTGCTATGCTAGATTCCATAGGCTATGCTTTTGATTCTACTAGTTTAGGTAGTATTAGAAGGAAAGGCCTTAGGAAAGAATGGAGTTTTCTTGGAGATGCCTTTATTAAGGTTTTCTCTGGGAAGATTAGCAATTTTGATGCTATCACTTCATCTCTTGTTAATATGCTCTATATGCTAGTTTCTGATAGGTACTTTAATTTTAGCAACTGTGTTATGCTAGAATTAGGTTCCAGATTAGGTAACAAAGCTAATAGACCACATAACATCTACTTTGCTAGATTCTTTATGTTATTGGCTAACCATGTTGCTGAAGGTTTGGTTATATCCAATGAGAATAATAAACTTAAATGCTGGGCACAAGAGAAAAGGGTCCTTGCAGACCTTTTGAGAATGAACCTCAACAGCCAGGTGCCATTGGTATACTTGCCAATCATAAATGCACCACAGGTAAGTGAGGTAAATGTTTCTATAACTCCTACTATTTCCAACCCCAATGTTTCTTTGCCTTCTAGTGTGGCTATGGAACCTGTGTCATTGTCCAAACAGGCTCCTACCAAAGCCACCAAATCTAAAATTTCCAAAGTCAAGTCAAAGAAACCTACCTCTGTTATTTCTCAAAAGACAACAGTTGTAACAACTACCATAAACCCTGAAGGGAGTGAACAGGGTGTGAGTGGTGAGGGGAGGGGTGAACATCAGAAAGCCCCCCAGGATAAGGTGAGAGAGGTGAGTGGTACCCATTCCAGCCAAGCCACAGTCTCTCAAAAGACTGTAGTAGTTCAAAAGGAGTCCAGCACATCCCTAGTTGCATCCTCCCAAAAGGATGTAACTATTCAAAATAGTCCCCATCCAGGGACACTGAACAAAAGAGGGAGGGACACTGAAGCTACACATTCACCAATTCAAGCCTTTTCAAGGAAGAAGAAGGCCAAAACCCTAGTTTCCACACAAGGGGCACACACAGCACAGATACACCAACCAGTATCTGTGCCTTCTCAAAATCAGCTTGATGTGATTCCAGCAAATGTGGAATCACAGCCCCATTCTCTCAATATAGACACACACCATTCCTCAAACTCTCCTACACCCTCTCTGGATGTGGATATGATATTCACATCAATTCCTGATTCTCCCTCATTAAAACTCAGGGAGGAGCCCCACTCAAAACCTGGTGATCATCATCTGTTAGATGATTTGTTGGATCATCAGCCAATTCTTTCAGATGTAGTTGCAGAATCTGTGTCACCTCACTTAAAATCAATCCACACAGATTCAACAATTATATCACTTTCTATCTCTACATCATTTCCTTCTTCAACGGATATCTCTCATCCGTTGACAAGTGGTTGTTCTTCAACGGATAAGCTTAACAGCAGTTATCCGTTGATACCATCAGTTTCCACTTCAACGTATACTCCCTATCCGTTGATGGCCTCTACACACTTAACAGAAACAACTCCAACTGTAGAGGACATGGCAACTGTACAATCACTTTTAGGCTTGAGGGAAGGGAGTGATTTTTTGAGTGAGAGGCTGGGTTGCTCCCAGGCAAAAGGAGAGGTTGAGAGTCACCAAATGCATGCTATTTCTTTCAGCGTGGCAAAAGTAAGTGAGAGGAGTGCGACCTTAGAAGGTGAAGGTGAGGGTGTGAGGGTGTGTGTGAGCCAGGGGGAGCCTCTGATGCAAGAAAAGAGAGAAATTGAGAGAAAGGCAGGTACATAAGCTATAAGGTTGGATCCAGCCATTGCTAGTGAGTTAATGAAAGTGGATGATGCAGATAAGGGAAGACAATTTCAGCAACACTACAAAGCTGTCATTGATAACATTTCCTTGGATGCTGACACTTTTACTCACCCTGTTTCAGCCTATCAATTATTGGCTGCACAGGGCAATGTGGAGGCAGAACAGACACTACATATTGTACACACTTCAGAATCTCTTCTAAGAGACAAAGCTGCTGTCAACAGGCTGCCTTCTCAAGCTGGTGAGCCATCTGAAGAATTTGGAGTAAATTCTAATGATGATGACTCTAATTCTTTGAATGAGAGCATGAACTTAGGGGGAGTAGTAGGCCCAAGTTCTGTTCCTAATCTTCCTGCATGGGCATGGACCAAACCATCAACACCAGGAGAGTTTGGTGTCACTTTGGTCAAACAAGTCATGACAATTCAGCAAGCCATTCAGGAGACTCAGGATGCTGGCACCAAGGCAATTCTTCAAGCTCATCTGGAATCTCTGCATCTCTTGCAGTTGCAGCATTACCAGCACAATCTAAGTGTGGATGAGCTCAAGCTGGACATTGCTGATCTGAAATCCTACAATGCTGAGAAATTGGATTCAGTTATACCCTATGGTACTATGCAAGATTTGTTGGGGAGACTAAGGAAGGCCTCTGATGCTGACAAGAGGCTGGCCAGATTGGAAGATAGGGTTCAAATCATTGAAGACTCTATGGTCACCATTCTTCAGAATCAACAAACTCAAACAAATCTACTCATGCAGCTGGCACAAGCACAAGGCTTGACCCCTACCCTTGATGATAACAAAAAGGGGGAGAATAAAGGGGAAGGGGAAGGAGAGCCATCTACAACAGTTCAGATTTCTCAAGTGCTAGTTCCTGTCATCACAACTTCTCCACCAATTCAAGTCAAAGGAAAGCTAGATGGAATTGATCTAATCCAGATAGCAGCAGCTGAATTGCAAGTCAAAGAGCAAAGGAAGAAGATTGATGAAAAGATGCAACTACTATTTGGTTCTACAACTTCTCAATCACAATCTGTGAAGCATAGCACAAAAGTGGAATCAATTATTATGGAACTCAAGCCAGTAGGGAGGCATAAGGATGGAGAAACTTCTTCCAAAGATCTGCAACCTATGGTTCTCAAGCCCAACAACAGATCCAATAAGGACTCTACAAAGAATCCTCTAAAAGAGGTGGATTTTCCTCTTCCAAAAGCAGATGAGGACAAGCTTTTAGGAAGAAGTATTGCATATCTCAAAGAGACCATGGATGAGGCTGTAAGGAGAAACATGGCTATTATTTTCAGAGAGGGAAAGAGCATATGTGTGATGCAAGGTCATCCCAAATTCTCAATAGCCAAGAAGGAAGAAACTAAAAGGTTGAAGGAAGAAGACAAACAGCTAAAGGCTGACAAAAGAGCACAAGCAAAGCTTGAAAAATAGCTAGAGTCAAGTCAGGCTGAAGATCAGAAAGAAATTGAAGACAAAGGTGAAGATGAAGCTATGGGGGACATGGTTGGTACTGAGATGGAGGAAAGAAGTAAGGAAGAATGGTAGAAAGGGAAAAGAAAGAAGGTCAATGCAAAGAGAAAGAAGGTAGATAAGACTGAAGAAACCCAATCAATATCCAAACCACTACCCCTTATTCCTGAACCCATTGTACCTGACCCCTTCATGAACATTCATGGTGAAATAATCATTCCCAAGGAGGAACCAATTGATTGGGACACCATCAAATTGCCCACCTTCCTAACTTCTTCTCCACCATCAAAGAAGCAGAAAAGAAGAATCAAATCAACACCCTCTAAAGCCTCAATCAAATTCACACAGAAGCCTAAGTCCAAACCTCAAAACTCTAAAGATGATTATGTTCACATCTGTGACATAAAAGAATTTTCAGACATTGAACTCTATCTGGAAGAGCTGGAGGATGTAAGGGGAATAGCTGCCTACAGATAGCTACCAGAAAGACTAGTGTTCAAATATAAAGGAGCTGGGGAAAGAACATGGCCTCTTCACAGAATTCTGAATGAAGGCTACACTACCTTGATTAGAGTCTACTCAGCCATACATAAGGATTCTGGCTTTACCAGAACTGCCAGGACTGAGATTCTCAACAAGATTGCCAACATAAGGAAAACTTGGAGGGAGCCCAATGCTTTGCCTAGAACCTTACTCATTCCAGAGAGAGGTATTACAATTCACAAATCACCTCATTGGTTGATGGAGTTCAGAGACAACAAAGGAGTCAGAAGATTTTTTAGAATTGAAGATCAGCTAAAGATTGCCAGTAATGAAACTCTCAAGGATATGCAATCTAAGTTAGATATCAATGAAGAAGATGAAGCTAAATTCTACAGACAACTTCAACTTCAAATAGAGGATAATGACAGGAGGCTAGGAAAGAAAACCAGGGATCAAAGGAAAAGAAAGTAATTTGCTCAGGCTAAAGGAGCACCCTTGGAAACAATGTACTTCTTCAATTTCATCTCAGCATATACACTTTTGCAGTACTTTTGAATTTCTGCTTTGTTACAGTTAATATACTTGTTAAGTGTTTTGTTATCATCAAGCTAAACACAAATTTATGCCTACAGTTCTAGTAGACATAAATAGGGGGAGATTGTTAGGAATATGTGTATTAGTTTGATGATAAGTTTAGCAAAACACTTAAGCAGAAATATAGTGTTTGTAGCCTCAACGGATAAGATCATCTTGGCTATCCGTTGAAGGAGTAGCCTTACTTAGCAATAAGTTTGGTATTGTAGCACATCTCACTCTCTGATTTCAAGCTGTAATTCTTAGATGTTGTTAGGAGATAATCAGTCATGTTGACTACTAATGGATGTACAAAATAGGAGGGCTAATTGTAAATATTTCATGCCTTGTAATTTTGTATAAGTGAAGAAGTGTCAACGAATATTGAAGACCTTCAACGGATGAGAAACTAAGCTTCAACGGATGCTTCTAATGCTTCAACGGATAATATCCATCAACGGATAAGTGCTTCAACGGATAAAGCTTCAACTGCTAGAACATCAACGGATAAAGCCATCAACGGATGAAAGCTTCAACGGATGCACTGCTAGAGCATCAACGGATAAAGCCATCAACGGATGAAAGCTTCAACGGATGCTCAGTCTCATAGCAGTTGATAGTGACAGTTAACAAAGCTGACAGAGGCACATGGATTGACAGAGATGTGGTAGCCTATTTCAGGAACAGCAGAAAAAGCAGTCGTTTTTAGTCTGGTTCATAATGGAAAGTCAACAGATAATTCCATATTACACTGGATAAAAATGGAACAGAAATAAGTGGAGAACTATTGTCTTATTGTACTTTATCTTTGTCTTCACTTGTAAACTTGGTGTTATATAAACCAGGTAGTAGCTAGTAATTAGATATGAATTTTCCCTGAGCTGTTTAGAAATATCAAGAGAGAAAATCATCTAGTTTGTACTAGGAAGCAGCTGTGATTTAATTTTGAATCACAGATTTTCTGAAATAACACATCTCTGGTGGAACAACAAATCCACCAGAAAAGTTTTTAACTTCTTTGTGTTCATTACATTTGTGTTTGAATATATATATGTCTGCATCAGCTCCAAGCAATTCACACACATTTGATCACTCAAACACTTAGTCTTATAAACTGCTCAAAACTTGAAAAAGTTTTGAGATTTACATTCAACCCTCTTCTGTAAATCTCATTGTTAGTCCACTGGGAATAACAATAGCAATAGCACTTTGATTATCACAGTAAATAGGGATTTTGAAATATGTTAACCCATAATCCAGTAACTGATTCTTCATCTAAAGAATCTGTGCACAACAGCTTCCTGCAGCAATATATTCTGCTTCTGCAGTTGATGTGGAAATTGACTTTTGTTTCTTGCTGTACCAAGAAACCAATCTGCCTCCAAGAAATTGGCAGCTTCCACTTGTGCTTTTCCTGTCAATTTTGCAACCTGCAAAATCTGCATCTGAGTAACCTATTAGTTTAAAATCTGATTCTCTAGGATACCATAATCCCAGAGCAGCTGTCCCTTTAAGATACTTAAAGATTCTTTTTACAGCTGTTAAGTGAGGTTCTCTTGGATCTGTTTGAAATATTGCACAAAGATAGGTAGCAAACATGATATTAGGTCTACTAGCAGTTAGATAGAGTAGAGAGCCAATCATACCTCTGTAGTCAGTAATATCTACTGATTTACCGGTATCCTTATCCAGTTTTATTGCAGTGGCCATTGGAGTGGATGCACTTGAACAATCTTGCATTCCAAATTTCTTTAGCAAGTTTCTGGTATACTTGGTTTGACAAATAAAAGTGCCTTCCTCATTCTGCTTGACTTGAAGGCCCAGAAAATAGCTAAGTTCCCCCATCATACTCATCTGATATCTTGACTGCATTAGTTTGGCAAACTTCTTGCAAAGTTTATCATTTGTAGATCCAAAAATGATATCATCAACATAAATCTGGACCAGAAGTAAGTCCTTTCCATGGTTGAGGTAGAACAGTGTTTTGTCTATTGTCCCTCTGTTGAATCCACTTTCCAGAAGAAACTGAGCTAAAGTCTCATACCATACTCTAGGAGCTTGCTTAAGTCCATAAAGTACTTTGTCAAGTCTGTAGACATAGTCTGGATGTTTGGTATCTACAAAACCTGGAGGTTGTTCAACATATACCTCTTCCTCCAATTCTCCATTGAGAAAAGCACTTTTCACATCCATTTGAAAGACAGTAAACTTTTTGTGAGCAGCATAAGCCAAAAATATCCTTATGGCTTCTAACCTAGCAACTGGTGCAAATGTTTCATCATAGTCAATTCCCTCCTGTTGAGAATATCCTTTTGCAACCAGCCTTGCCTTATTCCTTGTAATTATGCCATCACTGTCAGTTTTGTTTCTGAATACCCACTTTGTACCAACAACAGATCTATTCTTTGGTCTTGGTACTAGGGTCCAGACTTTGTTTCTTTCAAATTCATTCAACTCTTCCTGCATTGCTTGCACCCAATCAACATCTTGAAGAGCTTCTTCCACTTTCTTTGGCTCAGTCTGAGAGAGAAAAGAATTGTAAAGACACTCATTTGAAGTACCTGTTCTAGTTCTGACACCTGCATCAGGATTTCCAATTATCAAATCAGGTTTATATGATTTTGTCCACTTCCTTGCAGATGGAAGGTTTTCTCTAGAACTGGATGCTCCCCCATGATCATGCTATCTTCATTTTCATTTTCTGATGCTCCCCCTGAAACTATGCTCTCTGAGTTGGATTCTTCAGTATTTAGATTTTCAGCACTATCAGAACTTGGCTTATCAGAACTTGACGAATCATAACTTGAAGAGCCACATGCATGTTCGGATGTTTCTTGAGATGTGGTAAGATCTTGAGTATGCTCCCCCTGCATAGGTTCATCTTCCTTTAACGTAGTCACCACAGTTTCAATAACATCAGAGTTTAATCCATCAGAGTTTGCAGTATCAGGACTTAGACTGTCAGGATTTTCAGTATCAGAATATGAGTCTTCATTTTCAAATCTCAGCTGATCATGGTCAACGAAATCTTTAAGACCAGTGATCTTCTTGTCATCAAAAGAGACATTGATAGATTCCATGACCACTTTTGTTCTCAAATTATAGACTCTGAAGGCTTTTGTGGAAAGTGGATATCCAACAAAGATTCCTTCATCAGCTTTTAGATCAAACTTTGATAGCTGTTCAGGATGAGTCTTGAGAACAAAACACTTGCATCCAAATACATGAAAATATTTCAGATTTGGCTTCTTTTTCTTCACCATCTCATATGGTGTTTTTCCATGATTGTTAATGAGTGTTGCATTTTGAGTAAAACAAGCAGTCTGCACAGCTTCAGCCCAGAAATAGGTTGGAAGCTTTGCTTCTTCAAGCATTGTACGTGCAGCTTCAATGAGAGTTCTATTCTTCCTTTCAACAACTCCATTTTGCTGTGGAGTTCCAGGAGCAGAAAATTCCTGCTTTATTCCATGGCTTTTGTAGAACTCTTCCATTATCAAATTCTTGAACTCAGTGCCATTATCACTCCTTAAAATTTTCACAGAATCTTTGACCATTTTATCCAGCTGTTTAACATGATCAATCAAGATAGATGCAGTTTCACTTTTTGTGTGCAAGAAATACACCCATGTGTATCTGGTGAACTCATCCACTATGACCAATGCATACTTCTTCTTTGCAATAGACATGACATTTACTGGACCAAATAAATCAACATGTATAAGATGATAAGGCTCAAGAATTGATGAATCAGTCTTGCTCTTGAATGAAGATTTTCTTTGTTTGGCTTTCTGACATGAATCACAAAGACCATCAGGAGCAAATACCGTGTTTGGCAATCCTCTCACAAGATCTTTCTTAACCAGTTCATTTATATTGTTGAAATTTAAATGAGAGAGTTTCTTATGCCAATTCCAGCTTTCTTCAATTGATGCTCTACTTAACAGACAGATTGCAGAGCCATCAGTACTTGTTAAAAGCTTAGCTTCATAAATGTTACCACGTATGTATCCTTTCAGAACAACTTTGCCTTCAGATTTACTCACAACTTCACAGTGTTCTTCAAAGAAATCAACATGATAACCTCTGTCACAGATTTGACTTATACTCAGTAGGTTGTGTTTAAGTCCTGAGACCAGAGCTACTTGTTTAATTATGACATTTCCAAGATTGATATTGCCATATCCCAATATTTTTCCAATGTTGCCATCTCCATAAGAAACACTTGGGCCAGCTTTCTCCACAAAGTCTGATAGCAGGGCCTTATTTCCAGTCATATGTCCTGAACATCCACTGTCCAGAACTAGAATATTTTTCCTGTTGCCCTGCAATCACAAAGACCACTAATTATTAGTTTTAAGGACCCAGACTTGCTTGGATCCTTTGGCCTTATTAAGTTTGTTAACATTTACAGCGGATTTAGCATCAGAGTTTATGTTAACATTTTTCTTATCAGAATTTACATTATCAGACTTTGAATCAGAATTTACACTAGAAGGAACAATGGAAACTTTCTTCAAAGAAGGTTTTATTTGATAATAATCATAGTACAAACTATGATATTCCTTACAAGTATAAATGGAATGCCATAAACTACCACAATGAAAACAAGGATTTTGTGGTTTGTATCTAACAAACTGACTCTTAACTCCTGATTTTGAAGGTAAGGAGTTAATATTCTTATTTTTCCTTTGTTTCAGCAGCTTCAGAACTGCTCTCAGCACTTTCTTTATCAGCATTTGCCATCAATGCATAGTTCTCCTCACTTTCAGAGTCTGAAGTGTCTGTCCAGCTTTTCTGCTTTGTGACAAGAGCCTTGCCTCTGTCACCCTTTACCTTCTTGCAGTCAGGAGATATGTGGCCTTTCTCACCACAGTTATAGCATTTAACATTGGTGTAATCTCCTCTGTCAGACTTTCCTCCTCTGCCTTCAGATCTTCTGAAATTCTTCTTATCAGAACTTATGCTTTTTCTGGAAAACTTCTTGCCCTTCCTGAACTTCCTGTATGCAATCTTGGTGATTCCTTTCACCATAAGAGCACACAGCTTCATCATCTCCTCATCAGCATCAGTCTCAGGCAAGCTTTCAGAATCTGAGTCATCATCACTCTCAGAACTTGATGACTCAGTATCAGACTTTATGAAAAGAGCTTTACCCTTGTCTTTCTTTGAGGAAGCTGCTTTGGGGAATTCTTCTTCAGCCTTAAGAGCAATTGTCCTTGACTTTCCTCCTTTCCTCTTGCTTCTTTGTTCCATCTTCAGCTCATGAGTCTTGAGCATTCCATAGATTTCGTCAAGAGTTGTTTCATCAAGATTGTAGTTGTCTTTTATCGTCGTTGCCTTCAAATCCCATCATTCAGGAAGAGCTAACAGGAACTTAAGGTTTAAATCTTCAAGATCATACTCTTTATCAACCAATGACAAATCATTCAAAAGTTTGACAAATCTATCATATAAATCATTCAATGACTCATTAGTCTTTGAGTCAAAATGTTCATACTCTTGAGTGAGTATTGTCTTCCTATTCTTCTTAATTGTGTCAGTTCCCTGACACCTTGTTTCCAGAGCATCCCATATCTCCTTAGCAGTCTTGCAGTTGATTACCATGTTTGACATTACATTATCAATGGCACTATGCAGTAAGTGTCGTACCTTAGCATCCTTAGCAATTGATGCTATGTCCTCAGCAGTATAATCACTCTTCTCCTTTGGTACGGTCATGGCTGCTTCACCTGCAACTGCAACAACGAGTTTGGTTGGTTTGTGAGGACCTTCCTTGATTCTATCCAGGTATTCTGGATCTGTTGCTTCCAGGAACATGGTCATCCTTACCTTCCATATGGGATATTCAGATGGTCTCAGTATGGGGACTCTGATAGTCTCATACCGACTCTGAATTTGTGTCTTTGGTGGTTCCTCAGTTGTGGTAGGCTTAGTTGGAGTTTCTGTGTCCGACATGATTGTGTTTGGATCTTTAACTGTATGTAAGTTAACAGATGGCTCTGATACCAATTGTTAGGTCACACACACACTGTAGAGGGGGTGAATACAGTGTATAGTACACTCAAATCGAACTTTAAGAACTTAAGTAACAGAAAACAAACTTTATTGAAACAATAAACTCTGTTACAGTATGGAACTGTTACCTCTCAGTGATGAACAAATATCACGAGAGCTGCTAGGGTTACAATGAATAATCTTTTCTAATAATGATAACACTTATAGTGTAAACCCTATGTCTGTGTTTATATACTACACAGTTATAAGATAATCGCTAATTGATATGGAATATAATTCTGCTTCCTAAAATATATCAATCAGATATCTTTTCTTCCAAGTATTCCATTCTTCACGGAATTCCTTCTTCATGCATATCCCTTCTTATGTTTATCTCAATCTTCTTTCCTTTAATCAGCTACTGTCCTTATCTGATTGTCCTTCAGCACTTAAGTTCTGATATCTATCTTCTGATGATTATCTCCTGATAATATAAGTACTGATATCCTTAAGTCCTGACTTCCAGTATAAGTACTGATCAACAGTTAAGTACTGATTTATCCTGTTCACGTAAGATCTGAAAGCTAAACATAAAACATATTAGCCATGACATTATCAAATATATCTAACAATCTCAAACGAATGCACCTATCTTAACTTATTTGTTGGTACTATATCTAATAGTCCAACACGAACTCAATATGAGCTCAAACGTCCTCACAAAGCTATACACACTCCTACACACTCTCGTTTCTAGTTTACTATAACCTCAGCTCTAATACCAACCTGTAACGCCCCCAAATCCGGGGTCAGAGGATTTGGTCGTCACTATGAAATCTCAATCCAAATTAACTTGTTTAATCAATAATTACATGCCAGCGAAAGATATTTATCAAAAATGACCCCAACTAATCCAAGATCTTTTAAGGTTACAGTTCTAGAAACAAGATATCCAAATTCCACAAATAATTTTTTCACTTTCTTTTAAAAATCTTTTCAACAAATTCCAATTCAAAACTAAACCCACTAGTATAACTTCGAAATGAAGTATAATAGGCCCAACTATAATACACAACTATAATATAATATAATATGAACAACTTTATACAATAAAACTTATACTAGCCCGCAAACCCTGGATCAACCACCTTCCAAGAGCTTCTTCTTTGCTTCCTCGAATTTCGCAGCTAAACAGCACGAGCTAATCCTCACTGGAGGTTAAATTTGAAAACAGGCAAGTATGAGCGGAAGAAATGCTCAGCAAGTTAATTATAACATATATAGGGTCGTTTTGATATAAAACCGACATCTGCATCAGCGCAAAACATTTAAAAATCATAATTATTGAATCATAAAATTTTAGTTGAGGAACCCCAGAATTGATTCCTTAATTGTATTCAAAACCATTTTGATATTTTTGAGTGAAATGCTTCAGCAATACTTTGAATCTTGACGAGAATAAAACTCGTAAAACTGTGTTTACGGAAATATCGTAAACAACAATATCATGAAACAATGATTAAGGATTGAATCATAAACTTTACTCAAAACCGAACTCTTGAAATTAATACTTATTTTTCTGTCATATCAAATTGGATATCAATACGAACTTTGATGCTCACAACACCCATACTGAAGTCAACATCAATCATCTATACTAATACCACCTTTGATATTTAACAACAAAGTAAGTATCAACATAAATCAGAATCTGAATCAAAACTACATTTTCCTCTATTCCAAAATAAAAACAGTTGATAAATTATTTATTCTATGATTATCAAACTAATAAAGAAATTTAGATATCAATTTAGATTGGAACCAATTATATATCATGTTGTTCCCGATGATCAGTCGTGAAACAACACCGGTATCCCGCAGCCATACCGTAAGTATAGGTACTACCCGTATCCCGAAAACATACGGTACCTATAGGGCGCCAGAAAAGGCATAACTAGCCTTAAAAGATATTACAGCTGGACCGATATCTCGATCACCTACGTTGTAACCAATAACCAGTAACCATTCCAATCTTAAAAACCTTTTTATTGAAAAAGGAGCCGAATCCTTCGACATACTAAATAATTTTTATTCCCCCATTCACTTGGGCAGGAATACTCGCAACAAAATCATCTTTCTCAAAATCCAAAATATTTATAAATCCAGTAAGTTGATAAGTAAAATCACTTAGCTATTCTGATCATAGAATAGCAGAAGAATACTTGCATAAACAGAATCATTTAATTCAGCGATACGTAAAACACTTATCTATTCTGAACTGAGAATAGGAAAAATAATACTTGCATAAGAAGATTTAAAATAAATATCACTTGAACAATAAGTGATGATAGGGATACTTGCCTTTGGGTTTTTAACAGTTAGTCACACTCGCAATGACGCATCTATTCTGACATCCTGTCTTAAAATATCACCGGCTTTCTTTTCAATATCCAATGCCATTCCATCTCATTCTTTATCCAACGTCTTGTCCCGACCAGCTCGAGAGATCCGTATCGGAAAAAAAATCAGCGACGCTTACAGAGAAACCGGAGAAAACAGAACACGAAGAGAGGAATTCGTGGGAGAGAAAGAGAGATGTAGAAGAGAGATTCCGGTGAGAGATGCGGATTGGGAGAGATTCAGAGGAGAGAGGGAGAGGAGAGACTGAGGATTGAAAAAAAAAGAAACGGGTTATACCCGATTAAAACCCCCCCTCTGTTGTTTTTTTCGTTTATAAACCCCGCAACAACATATTATCTGACCCGCACATTAATTATTTAACGAAAAATTCACGGGTAATTAAAACTCGAACATTAATAAAATATTTTATAATATATCACAAATAATTAAATTTAATAAAAATAAGATTTTTGAAATTTTAAAATAATTTTTGAAACACAATTTATACCCGTTTTTAACGAAAAAACGAAAAAACGCGCGGGTGAAATTTATCCCAAAAATTACCAAAATAATTTTAAAATTCTCGGAATATTCCAAACTTAATAAAATATAAATTTCGAAATTTTTGAAGAATTCTAGAATTAATTACTGATTTTACAATTAAATGAAATCAGAAAATTATTTAACGATAAATAATCAATAAAATATTGATTTCTAAATTTTATAAACTCATAAAATAATTAATAAGATTATGAAGCCATAAAAATGATTTTAGAGATAATCCCCATATTTATGAAAATAAATCTTGAATAAAATCACCTTTAAATATAAAAACAAAACAACCCAGCTTCACAACTACTTACACAAATTATACTCGAACACCAATACTCTTACGTAATTAATACAATAAAAATAATATCCAGTTGACAGAACCCATGCACATAATTTATTCATTTAATAATTTGAAATTTACATTTATATATCAGATCCGAAAATAGATTACTTAGCCGTTAAGTAACTATAAAACGGTACAATTTTAATACCAGATATGGATAATTATCAAAACCGGGCTTTTCATAAAACACCATATACGAAAATAATGTAAAAGTATCCCGTCTCTCGAGAATACGGGTCTTGTTGATTTATCGAAATGGTTATCGTATCGAAAATCTTGCGCCGGGCCGCGCACGGGTCAAACCGTAATCCGGATCGAAAAAGTCAAAACACGGAAAATGTCCGGAATTACCTGATTAGGTAATGAAGAAATTTTCGGAACAGTTTCGGGTTGTAAAAACGCAAAAACGAATGAAGTTGGACAATTCCCGGCTTAATAAAATAATTTTGTAATTATTTAGAAAATAATTAATAATTCATAAATTATTATAAAATCATATAACAGTCCAAAAATTACCAGGAAAATACCACAATTATCTATATTTTATTCTGGACATATAAAAATTCAAATACTCAAATAATGTCATATATAAACACTCAAACATCAATTCCAATTATCATATAATTCACTAAAATTCACATAAAATCACATAAATAATTCCAAATAATAATAATAATAATATTTGAAAATATGGAATATTATAGAAGATATTTATCAGGAGATAATATCAGGACTTAAGAAGACATTCAGAGGAGGAAGACGACTGATTGAAGGAAAGAAGATTAAGGCAAACACAAGAAGAGATATGCATGGAGAAGAATTCTATGAAGAATAGAATACTTGGAAGAAAAGATAACTAGTTGATATATTTTAGGATGCAGACTTATGTTCGATATCAATTAGAAGTTTATCTTGTAATTGTGTGTCTATATAAACACAACATAGGGTTTACACTATAAGTGTTATCTGAATCGAGGATATTATTCATTGTAACCCTAGCAGCTCTCGTGATATTTGTTCATCACTGAGAGAGAACAGTTCCATTGTAATACTGTTTCATTAATAAGATTATTGTGTGTTTCATACTTGTGTTCTTAATTCGATTTGATGATACTAGACACTGTATTCAACCCCCTTCTACAGTGTGTGTGACCTAACATGTCAGAATAAGAAGACTGTCAGGATCTGAGTTGATAAGGCAATTCTGCGAGATAAATCAGAAGGTGCTGATATATAGGATCGCAGTTGATATATATAGAAAGTGGTAGAATTATACCATAACATATCTTGTGATTGATAGTGATTGATTGTAGCTGTGTAGCATATAAACGCATAATATGTTAACACTTTAAGTGTGGTTCTTAACTCGAGTATTCGCATAACCTAGAAGCTCCTATGAATATTGTTCTTGAGAGAGTTTTGTAACAGTTTATTAAAGATCAATATAAACTGTTATTTGATTCATCTGTTCTTACTTTACTTTCATAATACATTGATTTGTTTAGTAATTGTATCCAACCCCCTTAAACAATTACTTTAATGGGCAACATCACAGTCAGTTCTTTAGATTGTACTCTCCTTTCACTCCTCATACGTCTTCTATATTGTCTAGATTGAGTTCTAGTGGTTTTTGACGATCCACTAGTCCCAACTAGCTCTTCACTTCTCCTTTTCACAAGCTCCTTTCTTTCTCCCTTTTTACCTCCATCAAGATTTTCATCATCAGCACCATTCAATGTTAGCTTCTTGCATTTAGTTTTATCAACTTTTTCCCCTTTTCTGGCGTCATCACCAAGCAGAAGGGAAAGAACCACCTCCATTGAAGTTTTTACCTCAGTAAGTTTCCCAGATATTAGCTTCTGATTTTCTTCCAATCTAGCCTGACCGGCTTCAATTTGAGTCTATCTGTCAATAATTGGTGCAATCTGCTTTTGAATTTCTTGATGAATAGTCAGCTTTGTAGAAAGAAAAGAATATCTGATTTGATTGATTTGAGAAGTTATAGATTCTTAAGCTGTATGTAAAGATCTTACCAAAATAGTAGATGCTTTTAAATGATTGAGCATGTCAGAATTCTGAATTCAGATGAAATCCATGACTCTGAAACGTAAAGCTCGTCTCCCCTTTCCCATGTAGAAACTTGTTGATACGGCTCCACCAAAAAGTCGTATCTAGTTGGAAAGGAAAACTCACCGATATTTCCCAAGCGATGCATGTTAATGGATTAACTTATTCCAAGGATTTTACTTCCCAAGTGTTGGGTAAGTAATCAAAAACTCTTTTATCAAAATATCAACCTTGTTGCGAATATAAAAATACATCACGAAGCCGAATCCCTCATATTTTTGAGCGAGTATTTAAATCCCCTTCGAAAGGAAGATCTTAAATTTGAAAACGAGTTTTGGGATCCACTCTAACCTTCCAAAAATAGTTTTGATAAAGTTTGAAAATAATCTCTGGAAATATTTAAAGTAAGAATAATTTGATAGTATCAATTATTTGAAAACTATATATATATATATATATAATATACTCGGGAACATCACCTCCCGGTTTAGGAAAATGTTCAACTCTAGGTCCCCTATACTAAGGGTATAAGCAAGTACTGCTTATCTCTAGCATAGGTATTATGCATTTTATAAATAATTGAATCGATAACAAGATATCAAGATTACGAAACATGCATGCATATATATGTCATATCAACATGCTCCAATATATCGCAAGACTTTGCTAATAATAATCATGCACATATCACAAGATAATGCATATATATATACATCACAACAACAGTTATACGGGTAGAAAACTTGCCTGAGTGTTCCGGGATAGACTTAAGTTTAGAGTGGGTCCGGTAACCTATGAACAATAATATAATCCGTAATTAGACCACGGTCGCTTAAGAAACTAGTAAAAACTCACTCATACCCTAACTGTCGCTTACGGTTGCTTACACGCTTAACAATTTGCGTTAATTGCTTGCGTACCCTCGGCTCCACCAATTTTAATAAATTAACCATTACGAATATTAAGACGACTCTTTCGCGAATACTCTACCAACTGCCTAACCCACCTTACATAATTGTTTCATAATCCAATTAGTATTTTAAGGGCCGTAAACAAGGTCACAAAGTAAAGCGAGGGGTAAAGGTTCGTTCGCGAAATGCCGTTACTTAAAATGGTCGTTTCTCCTAAACCGTACATCGAAACCAAGCGATCCACATATCAAAATGAAGCTTAAGACATGATCTAGCTAAATATGGCAATGCTACAGATTGTTTTTTGATTTTTATGTCCTGAACACTAAGAACAAACAGTTGAATAAAAACGGGCATTACAACGGCTATGTTTACGCGATTACCAATGCTTAAACTATTCCAATTAACCACCAACCAACTCATAACCATTAATACAACAAAACTTCACCTAAACCATACCACATAAGTCCATAAACTCCAAGTTTTTCAACTCAAACAACCACAATCAAGACCTATGTACTATAATCAAGCTTCAATTATCAAAATACTTCCAAATCAAACTAAACTACTAATAATCACAATCCATGCTTCTCATTTCACAAAACTAACTATTAAACTTACTAACAAATAAAGTAAAGGCTAGGGTTTGAATTTTATACCTTCCTTGGTAGGTGTTAAGTTTCTAGAAAGCCTTAGGGAGCCTTAATCTAACCACCCACAAGCATGATCTTTCCAAAGAAATTAAGAACACAAAGTTAGGTTTTGAAGTTTCTAAAAGTCCGATTGAAAGAACTGTAAAACTGAGGGTCTTACCATGCTTATTGGGACGAGACTTGTGAAAAAGAGTTGTAGGCCATCTCAATACCTTTCCAACGAGCTATAGAACACAACATTTGAGTGAGTATTGAAGGAGATATGGTAGTTTGAAGTTGCTGGTATTATTTTGGCCGAGAGCTTTTGTTCTTGGAAGCAAAAGTCAACTTCTAATTTTTGTGTTTTATGATATTTGCTTGGTTGCTTCTCCTTTTTGTCTTGGAAAATGTTTTAGCTTTTTACTATGGTAAATTTTACATGGCCCAAAATCAACCAACAAAACAAAATCCCTTGTCATGCTTATGTCATCCTGCTTGTGTCATTTATTTGCCACATGTCTTTTTCTTATGGTTTGATGATATCATAATAGCTTGGATTCTTGTACAAGCTTATCTCTTGGTTGCGTATTTGTTTTACGGTTCGCGTAACTTTCATTCTCATTCGTCGTTTGAGGGATCATATCCGGGATCTTATTATTTGGGTTCCCCTAAAGCTTTCTCAATATTTTATATTCCTTTTATGATCCTCTCTTATAATCCTTGAATTTAAATCCTTTTAATCATGTTACCTTATACTCAATTTTTTCAGTATCTGGTGAATTTTCGGGAAAAATTAAAGTGTTCGAATTTTGATTCTGACGATCTTTACATATACTCATTTACTTTATAGATTACTAATACGATCTTAGAATTTCCATAACAGTACTCCTGTATAGCGTGGTCTGATAATTTTCCTTAATCAGCATCATCAGCAAAAAGTTACTATTCATCAGTGTGTCAAAAATTCCAAAAATTGGGGTTATTACAGTCTCCCCTCCTTAAAAGGATTCCGTCCCAAAATCAGATATAAAATGAATAGGGATACTCTCTTAGCATTGCACTTTCTAACTCTCAAGTAAATTTTCCCACATTGTGGTTCTACCACCAAACTCTGACTAGTTTGATAACCATTCTCCTAAGCACTTGTTCCTTTTCGATCTATAACCCTTCCTGGTTGCTCCATATAGGTTACGTCTGGTTGCATGTCTATGCGCTTATATGCCCCTATTTTTCTGGCATCCGGATTACACATCCTTAACATTGATATGTGGAACACGTTATGAACTTGCTACAGGTTCGGGGGTAGGGCTAGCTCATATGCTAACTTCCCAATATGTCTTAATATCTCCAAGGGTCCAACAAGTCGTGGACTTAGCTTTCCTTTCTTTCCGAACCTCATCAATCCTTTCCAAGGCTTTCCAAGGGGATACCTTTTACAACACTAGGTCCTTTACTTCATACTCCATGTCATTTCGTTGTCAAATTAGCATACTTCTTATGTCCATCTTGGGCTACTACCAGCCATCCTCTGATTAGATCTATTATATCCTTGGTCCTTTGGACTACTGCTGGTCCGAGCATAAGGGAGATCGACATTGTCTTCCCTCAAGGATCTCGTAAGGAGACATCTCGATACTGACATATGATCTATCATCGTATGAAAACTCAATCCGCGATAAATGATCATTCCAAATTCTTTCAAGTCTATTGCACAGACTCTCATCATAGCTTCTAGCACTATAGCTTTTGCTTCTCAATACTCCTTTTCTTGTTCGTAAGCATTACTATCTTTCATTCATAATACCATTCTGGCTATACTGTTACTCTCTAGCGTTCTAAATCCTTCTATTTATTTCATCGACCTTAGTACCAGGAACACATTTTGATTTCGAAGACAACGCACTTACAATACTCCTTTTCTAGATGCTTCTATTTTTGGAAGCTTGATCAATCATATAGAAGTAAAGGACTTTATTGAGAGATCACTATGATCATGAACACTTGTTATGTTGCATAGTTAGTACAGAAGGTGGCCAGCCTTCAGTACTTGACAAGCAATTAAACAACATGTGGTATCCTACTAGGCTTCTATCACACAGATAGATAGTCATTCGGCAATACCCCCTTCTGGAAGGGTTGTTCTTCTCTGTTTACACGAAAATAAAAAGAAGAGAGAAGAAAGAATTTAAGAGAATTATACAAAAATATTGCCACAAAACATCTGGCTTGGAGTCTACATCTGAACTATAGAGGTTTATCACAGGAGAATAAACCTATATATGTATATATCTAAACATCAAGTATTATCGCATCGCAATTCACGTGCCTGAATATTTACTTTCGTCCATCATTCTATGAACCCATGCTCTTGCTCGAGTTTATACACAATCACCTTTGAAACCCCCTCGACATCGAAAATCGAATCTGTGATTTCATTCTAGACATCATCGTTACTAGAATTCTATATTTGCACCGCAACCTTCTTCGTATAGTAATACTACCTTTTATCAATAAGGAGGATTAAATATATCATAGGTAAATGTTCGGCTTAGTTGGTCTATCATTAATAACTTATACATCACCACGACCTGATTAGTTGTACTCAATCTCAACATCTATTCCAATACAACTCTCACGGTTGTAATCGGCTCATTACTCGCATAATCATTGATGCATTACTATGGTCCGCTGCTGACCTACTGTAGTCATTCGTTTTCCTTGGAATCTTAATAGCAAATCATACGGAGTGCATACCTGCCGTATCAAAATCTTATAGAGAGGCAACATAATCACTATTCATGATTCATGGAGAACACTCCTAAACTTGACATACATATAACATGAAGCAAATAAAATTGTAGAAGAGTTTTAATAAAAAAACGATAGCAGGTTAATACCATTATTAACCATATGTCTTTATTAGGAGACATGAAGCTCAAAGGTTCATTTAGTCCTTTCGTAACATGGCCCTGGCTTATCTCAAGATAGGACCTTCTAAGATAGGTAGCCCGCTCACGGTGATAACATGAATTAAATCTTTACCAAACTACTATTATGGTTGAGTAATGCACAATCATCAGAAGGAATGTCAATCTTTCACACCATAATATAACCTTCACGGATTTAATCATCATCACTGTATTCCTCTAGCACGAGCGCCTATAATTGTCCTCTTATACTTAAAGTGTCGGCCACCTCTTTGGCCTTTCTTGATAGTAATATTTCCTTAAAATCAATGTCATTTTAACCACCTTCAACTAAATTTTCTACCTCATTTCAAATCACTGCTTATGTGAGAATGCTTTTCTTAATTCCTGGTGAGAAAAAAATATCACCATTCTTCAATAAGTCATTGCCTTAGTCTTTAGATGTGAACATTGTCACGATTGACTCTCGATCATACTTAGGACGTCTCTTATCTTGGGTCCTTCTTGTTTTTACCAATCTTGACCGTCATTGATTCAATCTATACTTTCTCATGTTTAACTTGTGCCCTACTTGGCATTATTATTATTGTGTCATATTTCCTTCATCAAAATTTATATTCTTGAGAATTTTGAATATTACCTTTCTCCTTGTAAAACCTCTAGGGTTATCCTTTAAATCCTTCATCCTGTACTCCCTAGGTACATGGCATATCAAGATACCATTTACTAATACTAGAACTATTGTATATATAGTTCTGAAAACTTTCTCCACTGATCTTTAAAGGTTGTTGTTGCCTTAGTTCTTCATTCCGTACCACCCAAACTCATAATGTCCCCATTAAGGGTGAAATGCCAACCTTTATGCATTCCCCCATGGTTCATCTCAATTTATCGAGGTTCTGTCACGCCCCCAAATCCGGGGTCAAGGGATTTGGTCGTCACTATAAAACCTCAATCCAAATTAACCTGTTAAATCAATAAATAAATGCCAGCGGAAGATATTTATCATAAATGACCCCAAACTAATCCAAGATCTTTTAAGGTTACAGTTCTAGAAACAAGATATCCAAATTCCACAAATAAATTTTTCACTTTCTTTTAAAACTCTTTTCAATAATTCTCAATATCCAAACTTAACCCGCTAGTATAACTTCGAAATGAAGTATACTAGGCCCAAATAAAATATACAACTATAATATAATATAATATAATATAAACAACTTTACACAATAAAACTTACACTAGCCCGCAAACCCTGGATCAACCACCTTCCAAGAGCTTCTTCTTTGCTTCCTCGAATTACGCAGCTAAACAGCAAGCTAATCCTCACTGGAGGTTAAATTTAAAAACAGGCAAGTATGAGCGAAAGAAATGCTCAGCAAGTTCATTATGACATAAATATGGTTGTTTTGACATAAAACCGACATCTGCATTAGAGCAGAACATTTAAAATCATATAATTGCTGAATTATAAAATTTTAGTTGAGGAATCCCAGAATTGATTCCTTAATTGTATTCAAAACCATTTTGATATTTTTGAGCGAAATGCTTCAGCAATACTTTGAATCTTGACGAGAGGAAAGCTCGTAAAATAGTGTTTATGGAAATATCGTAAACAACAATAACATGAAACAATGATTATGGATTGAATCATAAACTTTATTCAAAACCGAACTCTGGAAATTAATACTTATTTTGTTGTCATATCAAATTAGATATCAATACGAACTTTGATGCTCACAACATTCCATACTGAAGTTAACATCAATCATCTATACTAATACCACCTTTGATATTTAACAACAACGTAAGTATCAACATAAATCAGAATCTGAATCAAAACCGCAATTCATTTTTAATCCACAATAGAATCAGTACTTTTAATCCAAAACAGAATCAGTTGATAAATCATTCCTTATAAGATTATCAAAAGCAATATAATAATATCGATTGGAACCAAATTATGCACTATGTTGTTCCTGATGATCAGTCATGAAACAACACCGGTATCCCGCAGCCATACCGTTAATATAGGTACTACCCGTATCCCGAAGACATACGGTACCTATAGGGCGCCAGAAAAAGGCATAACTAGCCTTGTAAGATATTACACTTCTGTATTGCACTTCCGTATAATAGCTCACGCTGGACCGGTGCCTCGGCCTCTTACGCTACCAGTAACCATTCAATCTCAAAATCTTTTATTGAAAAGGGGTCATAATACTCGATACCCGAAATAATTTTATTCCCCCATTCACTTGGGCAGGAATACTTGCAACAAAATCATTTTTCTCAAAACCCAAAACATTTGTAAATCTATTCTGAATATAGAATAGCAGAGGGTACTTGCATAAACAGAATTATTTAATTCAACGATATGTAAAATATTTATCTATCTTGAACTGAATAGGGAAAGCAATACTTGCATGATAAGATTCAAAATAAATATCACTTGAACAATAAGTGATGATAGGGATACTTGCATGATATGATTCGAAATAAACGTCACTTGAATGATAAGTGAAATCAGGGGTACTTGCCTTTGGGTTTTAGCAGTTAGTCACACTCGCAAAGACGCATCTATTATGACATTCTGTCTCAAGACATCTCCGTCCTGCTTTTCAACACCTTACTGATATGCTGCTCCTGCGATTGCTAGAAGCCAGATATCCACTTCCATTCCATCTCACTCTTTATCCAACATCTTGTCTTGATCAACTCGAATGATCCGCATCTATAATTAATATATAGAACTTTAATTGTCTAATCGATAACCACTCGACGAACTACGCGTCAAAAGCCTATCGTCTACCCATACGATAGCCCACACACAAGGAAAACAGTCAAACACAAGACTTATGACCCACATATACACGTAATTCACATAGCACATAAGCACATAACTCATATATCACATAATTCATATCACATAAGACTCGGTTCATCAGAAGGGTCGACTCGATATGTTTAAAACTAAAATCGGGTCAAAAATATGATTTATCGATCAAAAATCGACTTGGAATGATTCGTAAAACAAACGACCTTTCGAAACAAAAGGATTTGGGTCTCGAAAGTATTTTTAATAAAAGCAGAATATTTTTCTGAGTCTGTACGCGTTCGTTTCGTATTAAACGGACGAACGGTTGATTTATTATGAATTTTTGAACATTTTTCGGAATAAAAACAATCTCCGAATCATTTAATAATAAAATAATAGGGTTCAAACACCCTAAAATAATTTTATATGATTTATCGAGCCTGTAAAATAATTTAAAATAATATTTTAAAGCTCGAAACTATTTTTCGGAATTTTTAAATCAAAATAAATAATTAAATTTAATTAAATAATCAATTAAAATTAATTAATAACTAATTAAATTAATTAATCAATTAATATTTAAATTAATTGACTAATTAAATAATTAATTATCAACTAAAATTAATTAACTAAATAATTTGGATTTATTTTTGAATTAAAATAAATTTTCAGAATTGAAATAATGATTTTCAAAATAAATAAAATGAATTTTCAGAAATTAAAATAGGATTTTTGAATTATTTTTAAATCAGAAATTCAGAAACAGTTTTCAGATTTGTTTTTGGGGAAAGGGAGGATCAAACCCGGGTTTTAATTAAAAAAAAACGGGTTAGTCATGGGTTGTAAAACGGGTCAGGAAGAACACGGTCGGGTCCGACCGGATCTTCCCCAGAAACCGGTCAACAGCCGTTTTCCGGTGACTCAATAACGGCCTAAAAACGCACGGTTTAATCCCGTACTCAAGCCACATCGATTCTACAACATCCCATCTTTTCAGATATCCTGCGAACATTAACAGACAAAGCCGCCTTCGATTTTCCGGCCAAAACTCCATACAAACCGGCGAGCTTCAAGCTCTTTCCGGTGAAAGACCGAGTTCAGTCAAAACGCAACCAAAATCAACAAATGAAATACCAAAATAATCCTCGTGACCTCAGGAACAACATTCAATCATCACAAACAGTCAAAAACCATTAAATCATAAATCCCCAAAATTCGAATATTAACCTTAAAAATCGATTTTATAATTTACCAACTGTTGAAACGATTTGATGATATAAAATGATAGAGAATGGTCTGTGATTCATTTTGGTTATTCATACTTGTGATTTGGGGTTCAATAACACCTTCAAAATTAACTTTGATTTTTAGAATTCTCCAAGAACACCAAGAACACATATTCAAGAAATTTTCAGAAAATCAAACCTTAATTTCTATATGATATTGAACTCTATTTTTGAAGTATAATATACCAAATCGACCAGAAAAACATGTTCTACAACATGGAAGCATCAAATCACATCAACAACATCAAGAACAAATTTTCATAATTTAATTATCAAATAAATCGAATATAAATAAATAAATAAGAAAATTACCATGATTTATGGGAAGAAACTGATGATTGATTCAGAAAGAAGATTTCGAGAGCTTCGTTTTGATATGCTGCACGCCCGAATCGGAGTTCGATAACGCCTTCGTTCTTGTGTTTGATTCTCGGGAATGTATCGGTTTCTCGGGTTTTTCTCTGTATTTACGGTATTTTAACTGGTTGCAAATGAATAAACGGAATAAATGAAATAAGAAATAGGCTATTTATATTTATGGAATATTGGATCGTTCTGGATCGTTTTGGATCATTAAATTAGTTGCTTAGCCACTAAGTAACTACAAAAATGATACAATTCAATACCAGAATTGGATAATTATCAAAACCGAGCTTTTTATAAAACACTATATACGAAAATAACGTAAAAATATCCCGTCTCTCGAGAATACGGGTTTTTGTCGATAACCGAAATGATTATCGTATCGAAAATATTGCGCCGGGCTACGCACGGTTCAAACCGTAATCCGGATCGAAAAAGTCAAAACACGGAAAATGTCCGGAATTACCAGATTAGGTTAAGAAGGAGTTTTCGGAAGAGTTTCGGGTTATAAAAACGCAAAAACGGTTGAAGTCGGACGATTCCCGGCTTTATTAAATAATTTTGGTAATTATTCAGAAAATAATTAATAATACATAAATCATATAAAATCATCTAACAGTCCAAAAATTACCAGAAAAATATCACAATTATCTATATTTTATTCTGGACATATAAAAATTCAAATATTCAAATAATGTCACATATAAACATCCAAACATCAATTCTACTTATCATATAATTCACTAAAATTCACATAAAATCACATAAATAATTCCAAATAATTATAAAAATAATATCTGAAAATATGGGATATTACAATCTACCCCCCTTATAAGGATTCCGTCCTCGGAATCAGCAGAAGAAAGCACTAAGGGTTTTTTTTAACCAACTTTCCATTTCCAAATAACCTCAATTTTCCATAATCTCAAATAAATCTTGTATTCCTTGTATAATAAAACTCTTACAGGAGTTTCACTGTGCACCACTGTTCCATTTACATCCTTTGACCAATTCTTCAATAGAATTACTTTTTACTGATCGCGAGAAAGAAGAATAGAAAGAAAGATAGAGAGAAGAAAAGAAAGAGATATAGCTAAATAGAGAGAGAAATAAAGAAACATACTGACTTCGGTATACACCACTGATATTCTAATCGCATTGCAGTCCACTGTCGTCCTTCGTAATTCCATCACATCGCCTTACTTTGACTTGACCAAGATAACTCAGCTTAACTTGATTGGCATACCTTTGAATATTTGAGATGATAAAATCATAGAATTTTAAAGAGAAAAGAATTTCATGTCATCACAGGATAGAATCTAAATTTGAGAAAAATATTGTTGAAATGAAAGAATAACTGAGAGATCAATATGATCAAATAAACTTGGTATTGCGTGTCCAAATTAAGACACTACTAAAGGTTGTTAACCTTCTTGTAGTCACAACACACACAAATGATGGCGTCCCATCCAACTCCTATCACACAGACATGTATACCTTGTGTCCCTTATATTTAAGGTTGTTCATCTCAGTCAGAATAAAAGAATATCAACGGAATTCAAAATCAAATGAATAAAACTGAAAAGATTTCAAAGCTGATATTTCTGAAGGAAATGAAATCCAGAGAACAAAATTATGTCACCAAATGAGCAAATGGTGTCACATCATCAAGAAACTATCCACCAAATAAGAAAAGTGGAATTAAATTATCATAACTTGACAGAACTATCAAAACCTGAAAAATAGGCTTCATGACAACCTCTGGCACATTTAAAACACAGTTATGATTGAAAATGAGTGTTAGGGAATATATCCTCTAACAATTACTTCTTTTTGAGAGATGTCAAAAGGAATTATAGAAAGAGAAGGTATTGCCAAGTCTTAATATTTATCTTCAATTTGAACTCTTCAGTTGACTCGCCCTCTGATTCTAGACGCTCCTTCATGTTCCAAGGATATCGATAATCTTCATCGTCGTCAAATCGTAGTAGCCTCGAAAGATTTCACCATAGAAGTTTTGCAACTGCCAGGAGTTCCATCCGGCTTAGCACAACCATCTCAAACAAATTTGCCTTATCTTAACTTATTCGTTGGTACTATATCCAATAGTCCAACAGGAACTCGATATGAGCTCAAACGTCCTCACATAGCTATACACACGCCTACACACTCTCGTTTCTAGTTTACTATAACCTCAGCTCTGATACCAACCTGTCACGCCCCCAAATCCGGGGTCAAGGGATTTGGTCGTCACTATAAAACCTCAATCCAAATTAACCTGTTAAATCAATAAATAAATGCCAGCGGAAGATATTTATCATAAATGACCCCAAACTAATCCAAGATCTTTTAAGGTTACAGTTCTAGAAACAAGATATCCAAATTCCACAAATAAATTTTTCACTTTCTTTTAAAACTCTTTTCAATAATTCTCAATATCCAAACTTAACCCGCTAGTATAACTTCGAAATGAAGTATACTAGGCCCAAATAAAATATACAACTATAATATAATATAATATAAACAACTTTACACAATAAAACTTACACTAGCCCGCAAACCCTGGATCAACCACCTTCCAAGAGCTTCTTCTTTGCTTCCTCGAATTACGCAGCTAAACAGCAAGCTAATCCTCACTGGAGGTTAAATTTAAAAACAGGAAAGTATGAGCGAAAGAAATGCTCAGCAAGTTCATTATGACATATATATGGTTGTTTTGACATAAAACCGACATCTGCATTAGAGCAGAACATTTAAAATCATATAATTGCTGAATTATAAAATTTTAGTTGAGGAATCCCAGAATTGATTCCTTAATTATATTCAAAACCATTTTGATATTTTTGAGCGAAATGCTTCAGCAATACTTTGAATCTTGACGAGAGCAAAGCTCGTAAAATAGTGTTTACGGAAATATCGTAAACAACAATAACATGAAACAATGATTATGGATTGAATCATAAACTTTATTCAAAACTGAACTCTGGAAATTAATACTTATTTTGATGTCATATCAAATTAGATATCAATACGAACTTTGATGCTCACAACATTCCATACTGAAGTTAACATCAATCATCTATACTAATACCACCTTTGATATTTAACAACAACGTAAGTATCAGCATAAATCAGAATCTGAATCAAAACCGCAATTCACTTTTAATCCAAAATAGAATCAGTACTTTTAATCCAAAATAGAATCAGTTGATAAATCATTCCTTATAAGATTATCAAAAGCAATATAATAATATCGATTGGAACCAAATTATGCACTATGTTGTTCCTGATGATCAGTCATGAAACAACACCGGTATCCCGCAGCCATACCGTTAATATAGGTACTACCCGTATCCCGAAGACATACGGTACCTATAGGGCGCCAGAAAAAGGCATAACTAGCCTTGTAAGATATTACACTTCTATATTGCACTTCCGTATAATAGCTCACGGTGGACCGGTGCCTCGGCCTCTTACGCTACCAGTAACCATTCAATCTCAAAACCTTTTATTAAAAAGGGGTCATAATACTCGATACCCGAAATAATTTTATTCCCCCATTCACTTGGGCAGGAATACTTGCAATAAAATCATTTTTCTCAAAACCCAAAACATTTGTAAATCTATTCTGAACATAGAATAGCAGAGGGTACTTGCATAAACAGAATTATTTAATTCAACGATATGTAAAATATTTATCTATCTTGAACTGAATAGGGAAAACAATACTTGCATGATAAGATTCAAAATAAATATCACTTGAACAATAAGTGATGATAGGGATACTTGCATGATATGATTCGAAATAAACGTCACTTGAATGATAAGTGAAATCAGGGGTACTTGCCTTTGGGTTTTAGCAGTTAGTCACACTCGCAAAGACGCATCTATTATGACATTCTGTCTCAAGACATCTCCGTCCTGCTTTTTAACACCTTACTGATATGCTGCTCCTGCGATTGCTAGAAGCCAGATATCCACTTCCATTCTATCTCACTCTTTATCCAACATGTTGTCTTGATCAACTCGAATGATCCGCATCTATAATTAAAATATAGAACTTTAATTGTCTAATCGATAACCACTCGACGAACTACGCGTCAAAAGCCTATCGTCTACCCATACGATAGCCCACACACAAGGAAAACAGTCAAACACAAGACTTATGACCCACATATACACGTAATTCACATAGCACATAAGCACATAACTCATATATCACATAATTCATATCACATAAGACTCGGTTCATCAGAAGGGTCGACTCGATATGTTTAAAACTAAAATCAGGTCAAAAATATGATTTATCGATCAAAAATCGACTTGGAATGATTCGTAAAACAAACGACCTTTCGAAACAAAAGGATTTGGGTCTCGAAAGTATTTTTAATGAAAGCAGAATATTTTTCTGAGTCTGTACGCGTTCGTTTCGTATTAAACGGACGAACGGTTGATTTATTATGAATTTTTGAACATTTTTCGGAATAAAAACAATCTCCGAATCATTTAATAATAAAATAATAGGGTTCAAACACCCTAAAATAATTTTATATGATTTATAGAGCCTGTAAAATAATTTAAAATAATATTTTAAAGCTCGAAACTATTTTTCGGAATTTTTAAATCAAAAATAAATAATTAAATCTAATTAAATAATCAATTAAAATTAATTAATAACTAATTAAATCAATTAATCAATTAATATTTAAATTAATTGACTAATTAAATAATTAATTATCAACTAAAATTAATTAACTAAATAATTTGGATTTATTTTTGAATTAAAATAAATTTTCAGAATTGAAATAATGATTTTCAAAATAAATAAAATGAATTTTCAGAAATTAAAATAGGATTTTTGAATTATTTTTAAATCAGAAATTCAGAAACAGTTTTCAGATTTGTTTTTGGGGAAAGGGAGGATCAAACCCGGGTTTTGATTAAAAAAAAACGGGTTAGTCATGGGTTGCAAAACGAGTCAGGAAGAACACGGTCGGGTCCGACCGGATCTTCCCCAGAAACCGGTCAACAGCCGTTTTCCGGTGACTCAATAACGGCCTAAAAACGCACGGTTTAATCCCGTACTCAAGCCACATCGATTCTACAACATCCCATCTTTTCAGATATCCTGCGAACATTAACAGACAAAGCCGCCTTCGATTTTCCGGCCAAAACTCCATACAAACCGGCGAGCTTCAAGCTCTTTCCGGTGAAAGACCGAGTTCAGTCAAAACGCAACCAAAATCAACAAATGAAATACCAAAATAATCCTCGTGACCTCAGGAACAACATTCAATCATCACAAACAGTCAAAAACCATTAAATCATAAATCCCCAAAATTCGAATATTAACCCTAAAAATCAATTTTATAATTTACCAACTGTTGAAACGATTTGATGATATAAAATGATAGAGAATGGTCTGTGATTCATTTTGGTTATTCATACTTGTGATTTGGGGTTCAATAACACCTTCAAAATTAACTTTGATTTTCAGAATTCTCCAAGAACACCAAGAACACATATTCAAGAAATTTTCAGAAAATCAAACCTTAATTTCTATATGATATTGAACTCTATTTTTGAAGTATAATATACCAAATCGACCAGAAACACATGCTCTACAACATGAAAGCATCAAATCACATCAACAACATCAAGAACAAATTTTCATAATTTAATTATCAAATAATTCGAATATAAATAAATAAATAAGAAAATTACCATGATTTATGGGAAGAAACTGATGATTGATTCAGAAAGAAGATTTCGAGAGCTTCGTTTTGATATGCTGCACGCCCGAATCGGAGTTCGATAACGCCTTCGTTCTTGTGTTTGATTCTCGGGAACGTATCGGTTTCTCGGGTTTTTCTCTGTATTTACGGTATTTTAACTGGTTGCAAATGAATAAACGGAATAAATGAAATAAGAAATAGGCTATTTATATTTATGGAATATTGGATCGTTCTGGATCATTTTGGATCATTATATTAGTTGCTTAGCCACTAAGTAACTACAAAAACGATACAATTCAATACCAGAATTGGATAATTATCAAAACCGAGCTTTTTATAAAACACTATATACGAAAATAACGTAAAAATATCCCGTCTCTCGAGAATACGGGTTTTTGTCGATAACCGAAATGATTATCGTATCGAAAATATTGCGTCTGGCCACGCACGGTTCAAATCGTAATCCGAATCGAAAAAGTCAAAACACGGAAAATGTCCGGAATTACCAGATTAGGTTAGGAAGGAGTTTTCGGAAGAGTTTCGGGTTATAAAAATGCAAAAACGGTTGAAGTCGGACGATTCTCGGCTTTATTAAATAATTTTGGTAATTATTCAGAAAATAATTAATAATACATAAATCATATAAAATCATCTAACAGTCCAAAAATTACCAGAAAAATATCACAATTATCTATATTTTATTCTGGACATATAAAAATTCAAATATTCAAATAATGTCACATATAAACATCTAAACATCAATTCTACTTATCATATAATTTACTAAAATTCACATAAAATCACATAAATAATTCCAAATAATTATAAAAATAATATCTGAAAATATGGGATATTACAGGTTCTATCCTTAATTCCACCTTTAAAAAGGTACTTAAATCCTTCCATGGATAAATCAAGTCATATATCCCTGATAAGGGTATCTTATTCAATCATTCCCACCTCGATAGTCTATACCTAATTTCACAATAGTATCCTTATTCAAACTGCGGTCAATCCATATGGCCTCCAAAAGATAACAACGGTTATCCACACTTTTTTTAACTGATTTGGTAATGATGACATGGACATTCTGGAAGATATTGATCGTGTTCAACATGAACTTCTTTTTACTGAATCCTCATTTACTTTTGTTGTTGATCTCAACAGTCATCTCAATGTTGAAATATCTTCTATACTTGGTGTCTCCCTTTTGGGCATCAAGTCACATGTCTTACATATACTTCACATTCTTGAAGGTCAATTCCTTCATCCCATTTTCTTAATTTCTTGTTATCATGTCTCCTCAGTCCATCCGTGTTTCCTTATTAATCCATCGGTCTATCTCAAAGTTTCATCGAATACTCTCAACTTAAGGATATTAATTATACGTATCACTTACGCCTTTAAACCTTGACTTTATCTCATGATCAGTCACCATCGCGTTGATGATGACACACTTCTCTATATATTTATCGCTAGGGTTTCTTAGGGTTTCACATACCTAACTCCCTTATTGCTTCTCAACTCTATTTCCTTTATATCCCTTTATACTCCTTCCCCTTTCAGTCTTTTATTTTCATTTTTATTACAACCATTTCATGAACCAACACAACATAAGCATTGGTTTCAAACATCCCGTCATTCTGGATTCGTGTCCTTCAGACGAACCTTGACGACTTTCACAACCTAGATTCATGATACATCATACTTGTCCGCCTATGGCCTGGTTTTAAAACTTCTACACTATCTCTCTATCTTCCTTAGCCTTCCACCAGCGGGTGGCCTCTCTCTTTGGAAGGTAAGTGGCAAAAATAGTCTTTTGCACTTCGTCAATCATTTAGAATCTCAAATGACTCCTCTATTTCCTTTAGCCAAGATCTTGCCTCGACTGGGTCAATTTGTTCCTTGGAACTCTGAGAGCTTAGCGACTTAAAGGTCCTGAAAGAATTTCCCACCGCATTATTTCTCAAGGTGGTGGTTGGGGATAAAAGTATAAGTTTTGTTTAGGAAGGTCCATGGATTGCCCAATAGGAGTACCATCCTGGTTCTTCCTATCTTGCTCGACTTATGTTTTCTCATTATGAAATGTTTCATCATTCTCCCATAATCGGGGTTATTTTATACGTTAAAATTCTTGATTTCCACTTTATTATGTTATGGGTTCCTTCTTTCTTGATGGTGACCTCCCTGACTATCACATTCAGGGTTTGCCCTAAATCTTATTCCTCAAACTATGGCTTTCATCTAAGGTCTCATCTTTAAGCTCTTGAACATTGAAACCCAATTTCTGTAGGAATACCTCATTATTCCCTTGTCATCTTTCTCGCTATTGATCTCTTCTCCAGTCATTGGCTCTCTGCCTTCATTCATCACTTTTTCTTGGCACCATACGATATTTTTCTGTAATTTGGGCTGCATTGCAATCTCAACAGCTTTTCAGTACCGGCTCCGGTTACCTTTACTTCTATTTCCATTTTCTCAAAATATCTTATCAATTCTCTCGAAGAAATTATCATCTTGAGTCTCTCCTTTCTACTAAGGGCGTCAGCCACCACATTGGCTTTCCCTGGATGATAAAGAATCTATAATCATAATCCTTGATTAGCTCTAACCACCTCCTCTGGCGCATGTTGAGCTCTTTCTGCGTGAAAATGTATTAGAGCTCTTATGGTTTGTGTAAATCTCGCACTTCTCTCCATATAAGTAGTGCCTCCAATCTTTAGGGCAAAACTATTGCCACGAGCCCCAGCTCATGGGTGGGGATATCGAATTTTATATTCCCTTAATTGTCTTGACTTACGATTACCTTGCCGTGCTATATAGGAAGCACCCTAATTCCTTATGTGAAGTGTCACTACAAATCACAAAATTTCCTTTTTCGTCCGGCAACGCCAACATAGGGGCCGTCACCAATCTTTGCTTCAGTTCTTGAAAGATGTTCTCACATTTCTCTGTCCATTCGAACTTCTCAGTCTTACGAGTAAGTCACATTAAAGGGGCTGCTACCTTTGCAAACTTGAACGAACCTACGGTAATAACCGGCCAATCCTACCTCTGGTAGTCGCCCTAACCACGGTCATCAATTCCTTAACGGTCCTTTTTTCATTCTTGTCAGGATCCTCCACGGGATCCTTTCTCAGCAACAATCCCTTTTGGAATAACATCCTTAATTGCTACATCCTTAATATGAACATCATCTGGTCCCTCGTTAGGGTGCTCCATTGGATCAACAATCTGATCCCCAATATATAGTAAAAATCATCGTATTATTGCTCTTGAACTTCCGGGTTCGCAGTCCCACTACCATATACAATAACGAACTACGCTTCTATCATGATATTTATAAAGGTTCTCGTAAGGGTGGTTTTAATTGTTAGGACTACGCTAGGTAGTACGACTATGAACTTGGAAAGAGTTCTTATTATCTTAGTGAACTTATAATTTTAACGACGCATCATCTCTGAGGTTTATAACTCTTAGCTCTGATACCATTTCTGTAACACCCCCAAATCCGGGGTCGGGGATCCGGGTTGTCACGAGTTCCATTTCCCTTAATAATACTTAATCTTAATAGACAGCCAACTACTGCGTACTGTGATCCCACAATATACACACACCCACAACAAGTTATAGTCTCAGAGATGAATACCAAAAATAAAACAAATCATTTTATTCCACAATTATAAGTCATTACACCTCAAAAGGGTTTCTGAATAAATTTACATATTCTTTGCCATTATTACAATTCATAATATACATAAGTCTGGTACATCAACAACTGAAAGCCTAGCCTATTGGTAGTTCCTACCTCGGCTACAGCGGCATCAACGCCTACAGAAAACTGCGAAACGTTTCCTATCCGCTCACGAATTGGGAGCTTGGTCATGTTCATCTTGTCTATCTGTTCTTGTGTGATGAAAGAAGAAAGCATGGGTGAGCAACATGCCCACCGAGATAATATGTATAATAATTAACAATATATGAGCATCTTCATAGTACTCATGAAAGTCTTGGTCAAGCAGAAATGAACCAAGTTTGATATCTTAATGCGACGAAGTCGTAAAATATTCAGTATATATATACATATATACTTCTCACAATCTTTTAAATCCTCTGACATGTATAATATACACAGAGTTCCAATTTATAATTATATAAAGATATCTTTGCAAGGTGATCTCATATATCTAACCTTGTCTCAACATTTTTCTAAAAATCTTTGTCATGCTAAGATAATCATTTACTAGATATAAGTTGAAAAGATGAAGTTACAAGATACTCCAATATACTTATATCTTTTTCGAATACTACTTGAACTACCACCGTTCAAGGTATAAATAGTTCATCCCACTGATGAAGTTACAAGACAAAACTTGTATAGAGTCAATCTCTGAAATATCATCAAAATTAAATGAAGTTACGAGATACTTCATTTGATGAAAACATCATTTTGAAAACTCGACCCTGCCAACACTCAACAATCGCCCAACCGTAGCCTTTCTATCAAAGTGCTCTGGGTAGTGTTGCAGAAATATCCAACTGGATGATGAAATCATTACGAGAGTTTGTCGCACCAGGAAGACCATCACGATGATCAGTTGCAGTAGTGCAACCCCACAATTTTCTACATGTAGAGGAGAACAGTCGGATTTACTTGTCAACCGAACACTGGACTCCTAAGGAATGGACCGTCTTAGCAAAACTTCCGGGCCATTTGGGCCAATATAAAAAGGCTGGGCTGGCGCCACTCGACTACTTACGCCACTCCTAGTTCAGATGAAATCCATGACTCTGAAACGTAAAACTCGTCCCCCCTACCCCCAAGTAGAAACTTGTTGATACGGCTCCAGCAAGAAGTCGTATCTAGTTGGAAAGGAAAACTCACCGATATTTCCCAGGCGATGCCTGTTAATGGATTAACTTATTCCAAGAATTTTATTTCCCGAGTGTTGGGTAAGTAATCAAAAACTCTTTTATAAAAACAGCAACCTTGTTGCGAATAAAAAAATACATCACGGAGCCGGATCCCTCAGATTTTTGAGCGAGTATTTAAATCCCCTTCGAAAGGAAGATCTTAAATTTAAAAATGAGTTTTAGGATCCGCTCTAACCTTCCAAAAATAGTTTTGATAAAGTTTGAAAATAATCTCTGGAAATATTTAAAGTAAGAATGATTTGATAGTATCAATTATTTTCCGAATACTTGGCAAATATCGAAACATTATTCTTTAATAAAATAAAAAATATTATTTAATAAAATAAGCGGAGTCATAAGTCCTCGAATGAATATTCAAAATAATATTCATTAAATAAATAAACGGACTCATAAGTCCTCGAATGAATATTAAAAATAATATTCATTAAATAAAATAAGCGGAGTCATAAGTCCTCGAATGAATATTCAAAATAATATTCATTTATAATATAAAACTATTGAATAAACATTATTTGTTTAATAGTTTTGAAAACTATATATATATATATAATATAATATAATATACTCGGGAACATCGCCTCCCCGTTTAGGAAAATGTTCAACTCTGGGTCCCCTATACTAAGGGTATACGCAAGTACTGCTTATCTCTAGCATAGGTATTATGCAGTTTATAAATAATTGAATCGATAACAAGATATCAAGATTACGAAAAAGGCATGCATATATATATATATATATATATATCATATCAACATGCTCCAATATATCACAAGACTTTGCTAATAATAATCATGCACTTATCACAAGATAATGCATATATATATATAAATATACATCACAACAACAGTTATACGGGTAGAAAACTTGCCTGAGTGTTCCGGGATAGACTTAAATTTAGAGTGGGTCCGGTAACCTATGAAAAACAACATAATCCATAATTAGACCACGGTCTCTTAAGAAACTAGTAAAAACTCACTCATACCCTAACAGTCGCTTACGGTCGCTTACACGCTTAACGATTTGCGTTAATCGCTTGCGTACCCTCGACTCCACCAATTTTAATAAATTACCCGTTAAGAATTTTAAGACGACTCTTTCGCGAATACTCTACCAACTGCCTAGCCCACCTTATATAATTGTTTCGTAATCCAATTAGTATTTTAAGGGCCTTAAACAAGGTCACAAAGTAAAGCGAGGGGTAAAGATTCGTTCGTGAAACGCCGTTACTTAAAATGATCGTTTCTCCTAAACCGTACATCGGAACCAAGCGATCCACATATCAAAACGAAGCTTAAGACATGCTCTAGATAAACATGGAAATGTTACAGATTGGTTTTTGATTTTTATGTCCTGAACACTAAGAACAAGCAGTTGAATAAAAACGGGCATTACGACGGCTATGTTTACGCGATTACCAATGTTTAAACTACTCCAATTAACCACCAACCAACTCATAACCATCAATACAACAAAACTTCACCTAAACCATTCCACATCAGTACATAACCTCCAATTTTTTCAACTCAAACAACCACAATCAAGATCTATGAACTATAATCAAGCTTCAATTACCAAAACACTTTGAAACCAAACCAAACTACTAATAATCACAATCCATGCTTCTCATTTCACAAAACCAACCATTAAACATACTAACAAATAAAGTAAAGGCTAGGGTTTGAAATTTATACCTTTCTTGTTAGGTGTTAAGTTTCTAGGAAGCCTTAATCTAACCTCCTACAAGCTTGATCTTTCCAAAGAAATCAAGAACACAAAGTTAGGTTTTGAAGTTTCTAAAGTCCGATTGAAAGAACTGTAAAACTAAGGTTCTTACAATGATTATTTGGACGATACTTGTGAACAAGAGTTGTAGGCCATCTCAATACCTTTCCAACGAGCTATAGACACAACATTTGAGTGAGTATTGAAGGGGATATGACAGTTTGAAGTTGCTGGTATTGTTTTGGCCGAGAGCTTTTGTTCTTGGAAGCAAAAGTCAACTTCTAATTTTTGAGTTTTATGATATTTTCTTGGTTGCTTCTCCTTTTTGTCTTGGAAAATGTTTTAGCTTTTTACTATGGTAAATTTTACATGGCCCAAAATCAACCAACAAAACACAACCCCTTGTCATGCTTATGTCATCCTGCTTGTGTCATCTATTTGCCACATGTTTTTGTCTTGTGGTTTGATGATGTCATAATACCTGGGATTCTTGTACAAGCTTATCTCTTGGTTGCGTATTTGTTTTACGGTTCGCGTAACTTCCGTTCTCGTTCTTCGTTTGAGGGATCATATCCGGGATCTTATTATTTGGGTTCCCCTAAAGCTTTCTCAATATTTTATATTCCTTTTATGATCCTCTCTTATAATCCTTGAATTTAAATCCTTTTAATCATGTTACCTTATACTCAATTCTTTCGGTATCTGGTGGATTTTCGGGAAAAATCAAAGTGTTCGAATTTTGATTCTGACGATCTTTACATACACTCATTTACTTTATGGAATACTAATACGATCTTAGAATTTCCATAACAGTACTCCTATAAAACGTGGTCTGATAATTTTCCTTAATCAGCATAATCAGCAAAAAGTTACTATTCATCAATGTTTCAAAAATTCCAAAAATTGGGGTTATTACATACGGGATTTTAAAACACTGTTTGAGTTATACGGATTTTGATATAAACCAATAACTGATAATAAAACACTCAATAAATACTTGAAACACATTCCGATCAAAACAGACAACACGTAGCACATAGCAGTTAGGGTTTACGACTCAACACACTTAATCACATAATAATACACATAAATTATCTTTATTAGAATATAATACAATTGTAATTTCTCGGTCGTTACATATCCTGACTATCAAACAGATCCCGATAGGCTTAACATATCATGATTCCTCTGTCAGATCCTGACGCCTTAATAAATCCTAATTCCTGACATAGATAGTTCCTAACAATCTCCCCCTATTTTAGCTTTACAGAATAAGTACAAAATCCAAATTAATGTCTAGTGTCAAAAACCAAAGAGACAAATTATAGAGTACAAAGCATACTTTTTTTCAGACTTGAATCTTCATATTTCTTGATAAACTCTGCAGTATCTCTAAACAAAAGCTTTAACTCGGTCATCAATCTTCTTCAACAATATCTCTTCTAATATGATCTTCAACTTCTTCTCATATCCAGATTTATCTGACAGTTGATAGGTAGCAGCTCTTAAGTTTCTGATAGAAGTTCTTTCAATCATCAACTCCTCCAGTGTCACGTAGCAAGCTTTTGAACCATCAAGATTCATGGTTATGTGTCTCTGTGTAAGAACATTTTCAATCACAACTTATCCTTTTTTCATGTAGAATTCTTACCCTTTGAAATTTATGTATGTAGGAATGTATGATCTAAAGTAATATTGACCATCATCCAGAATCCTTTTTATGATATTAGCAAGAATATTTTTGACCATAACCTTGAAATTTCATCTTCAACTCTTAGCAAATAGTGAATATATTTCGATTCCATTGTAGACATGATCAGCAGTTCAGCCAGTGAAAGAACTTGAACTTGATCATTTTGCAATAAGAGTAAGATCTTCTGTTTAGGTTCGGAACCATCATGTTTATCAAGAATAATCTTCACAGCTTTAAGTCTATCCAGATGATCAGTAGTTACTTCCTGACCATGACTATCAGCAAGAGTGAAGCTCAACAACTTTAAGTTGACAAGTTTAGCTTCATGATGTCCTATTCCAGCTCTTGTGAATGGTTCAATAAATTTGAGATTCTTGGATTGTACTAACCAAGACTGCTTATCTCCCATGGTATTAGAACCAGGTAAACCATACATCCTTATTCCTCCAAAAGTAAAGCTCAGTTTATCTTTACAAATAAGATCAGCAATATTTCTCCATTTGTACTTGCTCTTGATCTTTGGAAATACTTGAGCTTTCCTTTCTGCTCTTTTATGTAACATCTCCATATATGTACTCCTTCATATATTCCCTTCAGATCTTCTAAGCATATTTTGTATGCTTGATTTGCTTCGTCAATAACAATTCTGATTTTTCTTCCGGTGCCCTTTCTTCTTTGTCAAAAGCCATTTCTTCTTCCTTGAAATTTTCAGCATTAAAGGCTTCAACATAAGCAAAGAGAATCTACAAATCCATCTGAAATAGAATTTCTTCTTCTTCAGTTTTAACAGAATCGGGAAACACTATTACTCTTTCAGTGTTAGGAAAAGAATCAGAACTTGTATCTTTGTTATCAGAAATTGAACTTGGAGTAACAAGAGCAGCTTCTAGATTAGATTCATATGATCTACCCTTAGAGACTTGAATTGAATGTGTAATTTACTTTTAAATTCCAGTCCCAATTTGAACTAACACAGCCTCAGAGGTCTTCTTTTCTTTTTATCACCATCATAATCAGAATTGGTATATCTCCTTAAAACTGATTCAGGTTGTCACTTTATCTTTGGTACTATCCCCCCTTTTTGGCATCTAGACTCTGTAGAACAGAGAGAATAACATCCAAATTGGAATTTGTTACATTCTGACAAGCCTCTAGAGCTGTCAGCTTCTCAGACATGTGATCTTCCTTAGCCTCCATGCTGAACATCCTCTTTATCAACCCAATATGTTTGTTTATTCCTTGAATAGTCAAAGAAAGATCAACAATCTTTTCTCTAAGATTAACGTTATCTTGTTTGAGTGCAAAGACAGAAGAATATAATCATTTAACTAAAACTGTTATGGCCTTGATAGATGCTTTTATATCAGAATTAGATACCAACTAAACAACATGATCAGCTAAAGTCTGAGCAGTTTCTATAAGGATCTTTTCACTTGATAATCTCTAGAAGTGAATCCATTTATGAGCCCTATGAGGAGTAAGAGTAGGAGCATGACCAGATGATGAACCAAACTCAAACATTTTAGATGCTTCTATTCCAGCTTTCAGAGCAACATCATTAGGATTATCATGATCAGAATCATCAGACTCATCATCATCACTAGAAGATTTCTCAGGATCAGCAGAATCAGTATCAGGAACTATACCTTTAAACTTTAAATCAAAACTTGACTTAGAAAACTTAGTTACAAGTAATGATCCTGAAAGAAATGAACCATAAGTACCTAAATCTCTCTTTTCTTTTAAATTGATCTCATCACTTCTCACACCACTCATCTCATGACTTTTAATAGTCAGAGTTTTCTCACAAGGATTAACTAAATCCTGACACTCAACTACCTCTCCTTTTTCCAGGTAAGGATCCCGCCTCTCTTTAATTCTGTTTTTCTCTAAATATTTTCTCTCATTCTCACATGAAAGGCTCGGATAAGTTTGTCCTAGAGAAATAAGAGGTGGCTGAGAAGATTTGTATGTGATCATATGACTAGAGGTATTCCTTCGTAAAGGTCTAATCATATTCATGTTAGCTGATAAAATAGAGTATAAAGTATTTGTACCTTGAGTAGAAACCATTGGTATGGACTTGAGTGGTTTTACCAAGATGGCGTCTATAGAAGTAACCAGTATGGCAGGATGTGTTGTGTTAGGAACAGCTGCATCAGGAATTATCCTTGAATCATGAATATGCTGCTTGTTAGGATTTGACCCTATATCAGGATTTGTAAAGAAGTCTGCAACAGAACTTTGAACTGTTGGTTCTTGTGTGACTTGAGGATTAGAAGCTTCTTTAATCCTTTGGACTGAAGATTCTTTTGTACTTCCCATAAAAATAGGATCATTGATAACAACATCTAATGTAGCAATATGCTTCTGATGAGCTTTCATGTCGTGTACTATCTTCTAAATATCATCCGACATAGAAATATGACTTCCTTGAGCAATGTCATGAATAATAAAAAGAATCTCAGTGCTCGCACCTACATAGGTGGTTCTTGTGTAGCTGGGGCATTAATAGGTGCATCTTCATTTTGAGAAGATGGTTCTTGTGGACTGTACCCCTTCTGTAATGAATGAAGCTTGGTCTTTTTACTGATATAAACTTTTGAAGTCTTTGTTTTTCTCTTGACAGACTTCTGTAGACCAACTTCCTTTGCAATTTCATCAATTTTGGTTGTTGGAGAATCAATAATTGTCTCATCATTATTTGTCACTATCATGTCGGGAATTGCTTGAGACCTGTCAGGATTTGATGATGACTTATCAGATTTCGTTGATTCCTGATCCAGAGCAATATCAGCCAATACATTAGACCACCTATTTTCTTTGAAACTCTCTCGGCTGCCTTGATCAGTCTCCTTTTCTTAGGCTTAGTAGCTGCAATTGAAATTTGGTCTTCTTCTGCAATAGCACCAATATCCTCCATTGGTCTAGCAGGCATCTTGAACACAATTTGACCATCACCGTCACTCTCAGTGTCTGATTGCTCATCTACCAACTTAACAGAAGTTGGAGTCTTTCTTCTCTTTCTTACTACATTTTCCTTGATGCTTGTTAATGAGGAAACTCTTTTCTTCCTTACTCCACCTTGTTTCTCCAATAATTTAGGTGAATGTGAAACAATCTTTAGACCTGGTTGTCTCTGAGACACATCAGTCTTAGCTATTGTCTTTGATTTTACAACTGATTCTTTTTTAAAAGAACCAGAGGTGATAGAGTGTTTCCATTTAAGTGAAGAAAAATGATCACTGTGGTTAGGAATATGGTTGGATGTGCCCTATTCAGTAGTGTTAGGATTTAAAAAACTGTACTTGTTAGGCATTTTGTTGGACAAAAACACCCATAATTCTCTTGGTAAAATTGTATCTCTCCAAGTGAAAAATCACGAGAAGTTCAAACACTGTGTAATCAATACCATTTTTCTTATCAGTATACACTGCGTAAATTATCTTATTCCTGCTCAAAACCTATGTTCTTGATTTGTTCGTTTGGAATATTGAGTTTAGAGAGAGTGAAACGTTTAAGTAATGGGTAGGTTTTTAAGAGATAAGAAGAGTGATTTTATAGCTAAACACTACTGGGAATCTAAAGAGACACCTTTGATTAACGAATAATAATGAATACAACATGCATGATCTTACGCGTATCTAGGCAAATAAAGCAAACTCTCTTTACACACTCATATTCCCAATATAAAACAAATTCTGATGACAAATTTATCATGATTACTTCAAGGAGAATAAAACAAATTTTTAACAATTAAAATCATGAAAGAAATAATATTACCGTCCTTTGTAAGAAAAATCATGTTTTGTCCATCACTTGCTAAGATAGAATTTGCAATCCAAATCAAGAATTTAATCATGATTCTCCCCCTCAGCATTTGCATTAATGAATTTAATAACAAAATCAAGAATCTCTTCTCCACTGATCAATTTGTCAAAAATTGAAAAATCATTGGTAATGTAAACTACATGATTAGTTCCATGCGAAGCTCCCCATGTAACTGTGATGTCAGTTCCTGATAGATTTATGTTGCTCCCCCTCAAGTCGTGCATTTTCACAATATTGACTTAAATCATCATGATTTTCCCTCTTTCATGATTTAAGATTTTTGACCACTAGTGCAACCTTTTAATGAGTGCATGCTTTTCCAACTTTTATCTACTGATGTTTTGATTTCCAAGTAAGTTTCAGGACCATCAGTATTTGTATAAAGTTTGGCTTTATAAATGTTTCCATGTCTATAGGCTTTGAAAATAATCTTCTTTATGATCTTATGAACTACTTCACAGTGAGTGTCATAGAACACAACATAGAAACCTCTGTCAGTAATTTGATTAATGCTCAATAGATTGGGCTTTAGTCCATCTACCAGAGCTACATTTGAGATGATAACATTTCCAATGATTATATTGCCATATCCCAATATTTTTCCTACATTGCCATCACCATAGGAAACCATTGGGCCAACCCTCTCCTCATATTTTGATAACAGGGATTTAGTTCCAGTCATTTGTGTTGAACAACCACTGTCCAAGACAAGCAAATTCTTCTTAATTCCCCGTAATCAGAAATATAGAAATTAGTTAGAATTTTAAGAACCCACACTTGTTGGGTCCTTTTTGACATCTTATATATTTTTACATTAGAAGACTTCTTGTCAGGATTTAATCCATCAGGAATTACTCCATCGGGATTTGTCTTGACAACTTTAAATCTATTAGATGTATGCATATTTAGTTTAGCAGTTCTATTTAAAACAAAAATATTATTGAATTTTGATAAATGATCATAATTGTTGTGATACAAACTATGATAATCTTTACAAGTGTAAATAGAATGCCAACTGCTACCATAATGAGAACAAGGGTTCTGTGGTTTATAAAGTAATAATCTACCATTAATATCAGACTCAAGAATCTTAGAAATTTTCTTTTTAGGCTTCCTGCAATCAATAGAAATATGATTAGTATTACCAAAGTTAAAACAAGCTTTCCTAGGAGCATCAGGAATGTACTTATAGTTGCTTGCCTTATTTATCCTTTATTTTCCATTTCTACCTCTCTTAGTCCTAGATTTGGGAGTCCCAACAGTTAACTCAAAGATTTTATTATCTAACTGAATTTTAGAAAGAAGTCCTATATTTTTGCTTTTCTTTTCTTGTATTTTAGGCTCTTCTTTCCTTTTATCAGAGACTCTAGGTTCAGCTTTCTTCTTATCAGAATTCTTAGAGGTTGAACCAACTTCATAGACATACTTCACTCCATTTTCATCAGTTCTAACAAACTTAACATGAGTAGTGTTATTAATAGTCTTATTGATATTCCTATCAGTAAATTTATTATAACCTAGAAATTCTTTCCAATCTTTGTCACGGATGAAATTATGAACTTTCTTTCCTAAAGTCATCAATGGTTTAAACACCTCTCTTTCTTTCTCAAGAACTTTCTCTAATATGACATACTTGATATTTATCTGAGTTTTATTATGTTAGGCCTTCTTACATGCTTTATCATTCTCATGCATGCAAACAAACTCAGCTTCCAAAAAATCATTTCTTTCTCTAAGCTTATTATTATCAGCAGTTAGATTGTCACATTCAATAGTCTTATTTTTAAAAGTGACATGCAAAGATTATAAGAAAGTTTTCAGTTCAGACATGTTATCAATATCAATAGGGAATATAACAGAAGGTACCTTATCAGTTCTGAAGCATCCTCTCCATGAGTTGCCATGAGTGCATAACATTCATCATTATTGTCAATTCCTGATGAGTCCATCCAGTCTTTGTTGAAGTTTGTTGTGACCAAAGCCTTTCCAGTTGACTTGGGGCACTCAAAAGCCAGATGTTCCCTTTCATTGCAGTTGTAACAAGTCACATTTGTCTTGTCAAACTTCCTTCCCTTGGTGCACTGTCCATCAGTTTTTCTGAACATGCCTTTGCCATCACCAGAGAATCTTCTGTTGGGACCACCTATTCTTTGTGGTTTTGCAAACCTCATCCTTCTAAAGCCTTTAAATAGCATAAAGGCTCTACAAATCACCTAACTCACCTTTGTAAAAAGGCTGTTAGTGAGCCAATGGTGGTAGCATGCAAATACAATGAAACAAAGGCTGAAGATCCTTATTCCTTTTGTAACAAATTTGATTGCATTCCTTGCAATATGAAAGTAATGGCAGGCTGTCATAGACTGGGAGTGAATCTCAAAGAGGCAAAAACCGAGTCTACAGCCAAGAAGGAAACTGTAAATTAAAATTTGTACACTCTTCTTTCGGAATCATTAAATTCTACTTCTGTTAACAAGAAGAAAGTACCCAACACTACTTGGGTAGCTTAACACACTTAATCCTTATTGTGTGCAAGGCAAAGAGAAGAAGACCATATGGATCATAGACAGTGGATGTTCCAGGCATATGCCAGGTTATAAAGCCATGCTATCATAATTTAATGGTTGGCCCATTGGTGACTTTTGGAGACAATAGCAAAGGATTCATAATGGGATATGGCAAGTTAGTTTCTGAAAATGTTGTCATTGAAGATGTAGCATTGGTAACTGGTCTTGAGGTGAATCTCCTGGGTGTTAGTCAATTCACAGATAGAGGATTCAAGGTTTCATTTGACAAAGGAGAATGCTCAATAATCAGCAAAAAGACAGGTGAAGTTTCTCTGAAAGAAGCAAGAAAGGGAAGTTTATTTGTTGCAGATTTATACTCAGCAAATAAGGATGGAATATGTTGCTTCTACACCAAGGCATCTATTGAGAAAAGTAAGCTGTGGTACACGAATTTCTCTCACCTAATTACAAAATAATCAATACCTTGGTTAAAAGGGAGTTAGTGAGAGACATGCCAAATCTGGAGTTTGCTCAAGATGATGTTTGTGAGGCTTGTCAAAAAGGCAAAATAAAGAGGTCTAGTCATAAGAGTAAAACTGTGAATTCCATAAGTATACATCTGCAACTTATTCACATGGATCTGTTTAGACCAATAAATATCTTATCAATTTCAAGGAAGAAATATGCACTTGTGATGGTGCATGACTACTCAAGGTACACATGGGTAGAGTTTATGCATTCTAAGGATGAAACTCCACATATCATTATTGAACACATTAAGATAACTGAGAAGCGGGATGAAGATCAAAATTGTGTAAAAAGATTGAGGAGTAACAATATCATAGAATTCAGAAATGCAATTCTGCATGAATTCTGCAAGGATAAGGGTATTGATCAAGAGTTCTCAGCTGCAAGGACACCTCAGCAAAATGGGGTAGTTGAGAGAAAGAATAGAACTCTAGTAGAGGCTGCTAGAATAATGCTGCAAGACTTCAAGTTGCCAACAAGTTTTTGGGAAGAAGCTGTCAACATTACATGTTACACTCAAAACAAATATCTCATTAACAAGAATATTGGCAAATCACCCTACTCAATCTTATAAAAAAGGAAGCCTACAGAGTTTATGTGCTTGAACAAAAGAAAATTATGGAAAACATAGATGTGACTTTTGATGATGACAAGTGTCCAGGCTTGGAATGCCTTGATGAAAATGAAGCTGAAGCCCTTAATTTTGAAAATCTCGATATTGATAGTGATCTGAAGATGAAGCTGAAGTCAACATAGGAAATAGAATGAATGAAGAGTCAACTGAGCAAGTGAATCATGAGAATGGAAGCTCGTCTCGCACACACCTGAATTTGATGACACAAACTCAGGGGGAGAAAGAGGAGAAAGTCCTGCAAGTCATGCCAATGGTGAAGAAAATGCAGAAAATTCAAGTCAACAAACTCACACCAAAAACTAGGATAGGAGTCACGCAAAAGAAGCAATTATTGGTGATCCAAATGTTGGATTGAGTACTAGAAGTGCAACTGCTAATGAATGTTTACATGCATGCTTTCTTTCACAAATTGAGCCTCAGAAAACTGAAGAAGCTCTACTTGATCCTGACTGGATATCTGCTATGCAAGAAGAGCTAAATCAGTTTGAAAGAAGCAAAGTTTGCAAATTGGTTCCTGCACTAAAGAATAGAAGTATAATTAGAACAAAGTGGGTGTTCGGGAATAAAATGGATGAAAATGAAATTGTAACAAGAAACAAAGTAAGGTTGATTGCAAAAGGCTACTTATAAGAAGAAGGAATTGATTATGATGAAAATTTTTCTCCAGTTGCAAGACTTGAAGCAATAAGGATCTTTCTTGCATTTGTTGTACACTTAAACTTTAAAGTATATCAAATGGATGTAGAGAGTGCATTCCTTAATGGTGATTTGGAAGAAGAAGTTTATATGCAACAGCCACCTGGCTTTGAAGATCCCGAATTTCAAGATTTTGTCTACCAACTTCTCAAGGCTTTCTATGGATCAAAACAAGCACCTTGATAAGTGGATTTTATATCTACTTGGAACGCTTCATATCGGCTTAAGTTGGTGTTTTGGACTCAAGTATTTGGTGTTTTTGATGTGTTAATGTTGAGTCATTACAGGGAACTAGTTAGAGGTGGAAATGAGCTTTTAAATGATTATATGTTGATAAGAGATCAGGGAAGGAGTCGTGGAAGTTTGTACGAAGGACGAAGCGCAAAAAAAATGCAGAAATTCTACAGAAAGAAGGCACGCCCGCGCCCAAAGGAGCGCGTCCGCGCCCCATTTTTCAGACACAGAGCGCTCCACGCCTGTTCAAGCGTGACCGCGCCAGCCAAATTTTGCAGAATCCTGATTTGATTATTATTTGGTTATTGCGAGAGTCCAGGTCAACCAGAGCTATATATATAAAGAAAAGAACTTGTTTCTAAGAAGAAGGAAGCCAGGTAGAACATAGAGAACACCAAAAGCACACAAGACGGCTAAGAAGAAGAAGATTTAGTTTTCACTTTTGTATTCTTTGATTTAGGCAATACTTTTGGATGCTTGTTTTTGATTTGTTCTAAACCGTAGTACTTTTATATTATCTCGTAGTATTATGAACTTATTTATTATCATGTTTTCATTGGAACCCATGGTGACGATGTGTTAGATCATGAACTAATCATTGTCATGGGGTTCTAGCAGATTTATTTATGGATTTCAATAGTTGATTGTTCCAAATCGTTAGTGTGTGGTGATTTACGATTTCCTAGTATGGTTGTACTTATTCTTCTTAGATGCGTAGCTAACATCTAAGTCGTTTGTTAATCTTTATTGAAGTGAAAGTGAATATAGAGGTTTAGAACTTGCCATGCTAGCATAGGTTTATGTATGTTTTCATGCATGATTCATAGTGTAATTTTAACCATCTTACGATGCCCTATGTAATCTCAATAGATAACTTGCTCATTAAACTGTTATGTTTTCAAATCTTATAGACATATAGGGTCTATGCATAATTGGTGTCTTCTCAACTTCTATCTTAATTTTGGATGTTTAGTAGTAGGGTATACGTATATCGAAAGATAGCGTATACTAATTTCGTGTTATCTGATTAGTTGTCATCACTATCACATGCTAAGATTAAAGGCAAAAACTCTGAATAAAGTATTTAATGAAGTTAGAATCCCATGTTTTATCTCATATAAGTAAATCAGTTTTATTCTCTTAGTTAATGCATACTAGTATAATCACTTTAATTAGTTAATCAACTCAAATTTGATATGTGTCTTAGTAGTGAATAATAACCATACATTGTTGCATAAGTCACTACTAGAAATATGGGACCAGACATCGGTTCTGAACCGATGTTAAAAAAAAACTGAACCGATGTCTTCGCGTGTAATGTTAAATGTCATTAGCCTTTGACATCGGTTCACAGCCGATGTCTATTATAGTGCTATACATCGGTTTTAAGAATAATTCTGATATCTTTGCAACAAATTTCAGCTTATATTACAGTATTTCTAGGTGAATATGAGTATATTATGGGGTAATTATCCATTAAAACATGAAACCTACAAGCTCTAAAAGACATTTTTTTTAAATCTTTCAAACAAACCGATGTGAAAATCTAGATCAGACATCGGTTATGTTGTCTGACCGATGTGAAATGGTCCATCAGACATCGGGTACTTTTATCAACCGATGTAAAATACTGGGTTAGACATCGGTTTCGTTCATTTGGTGATGTTAAATCCTTTTGTTTAACATCAGTGTTTTTTCTAACCGATGTTTAATCTTTAATATTGTAAAATTTAAGACATCAACTATTGAAAATTCGATGTTATTTGGCTTAAAATACATTGATTTTTTTACAGAACCGATGTCAAATGACTATTTGACATTGGTTTTTGTAGTTCTTTTTCTTTTAATATTTTTCACCTGATGTCTTTTGTTCATTTTTACATCGGTTTTAAATTACCATTCTGATGTTAATGTACTGTAAATTGCATATGCCATTCTGGTACTATTAATAGCCCAGGGAACCAATTGCATTTTCAACCAGAAAAATACCAACAATATGCAATACATCCAACCAAATTTGTAAAAACATAGAGGTATACATTGATACCAAATTTACTAACATTCAATCCAACAAGAGCTCAATTCGGACATTACATTCCAAGTCAAAAATAAACATCCCAACTAAAAACAATAAAACCCAAATTCTCTAGTTATTACATCCAACATTCTAAACATATTTGACTAGTTAATATATACCACTTGTCAAATTTCGACAATTCCAAACATAAATTAGAATGATGGATGTAATTGTCACCAAACATCCCTTAATTAACCACCAACCACCAGCAAACACAATATCAATTCACATAGTTCAGAGGAAAGCTATATATATAGATACTTATCATTTTTACATCTTGTCTTGGATAAATTCAAGCACCTCCATCCGCACCTCATCCAGCTCCTGCCTTGTGTAGGACTTTCGAGTTTTGGCTGCCCACTATAAAACACACGTAAAAATTAGCAACCAGAATATTATTAACCAGAATTGCCATATGTATAATTAAATATAAATAGAACCAACTATTTATAATTTAACCGGAAGAGGACCTTTTCTATATTTAACCGTAATTTTCTTCGTAAATCCAAAACTATACCAGATAGTTCCTTATCACTAATAGTTATCTATCATTACTAATAATAAAAATAAGATCCATCTGGAAATCACTAATAATAAAAACTGATAATAAAAATGGCACTCATATTTATCTGTTCTGAAAAACTACACAAAAAAATTCTACATGCCATCTATCGGAAATGATTTGCATATATACCTTGGTAGTAAAAGATAGCTCCTTATCAGCAATGATATCTTTCATGTATCGCATTATAACATAGCCACATTCAACCCCTCCTGGTTGTTTGGGAGATCCCTGTTACAATATAAAATCTGAATTAGCTCTAGAAATTAATTAAAATTACAAAGTGATAAAAAAATACAAAAAATTTACAAGAAGATTCTTTATCTAAGGAGCTTTATTTCCCCTTCCAGTTTGAGCATTGTAGGATTTCATCGCTCTACATTGCAGAACAACAATAATATACATGATTATTTTTCAAAAGGGAGAATATTTACTATATATATATTTATATATAGTAAACAGAAATATATTACCCTGTTAATGATTTTTCCAACTCGTCAAAATGTTTTGGATGTGGCAGAGGGTTCAGAATATAAATGTCGCCATCCCAAATTACAACCAAAATCCAGTGGCAACTATGTTTATAAAAAAGAAAAAAGAAAAACACAAGTCAGAAATTTTAAAAAAACTACCTAAATATATTAATTTGTAAAAGCATGTCTAAATTAAAAATACTTACTTATGATTATGTGGCATGAAGTACATGCGATAGGGACTACTCTTTTTCAACCGATTAACAAAATAAGAATGAAAAGATTTGTTCAACGTAAATGTAGCTCCTGGATCGAAAAATCCATATAAGACCACATCATCATTCTTCCTCTCAATCTTAATCAGTCTTTGCAAGAGCCTACCAGGGAGTGAATTACATTACTTATAATATCTGTATAAAATATGAATATTGAATATGTAACGATAAAAAATTAACTTACGCCATATAAGCAGATATTGCAGCTTGGCCAATCATATCGAACTCCAACAATGCTTTCACATTTTCATGCAATATATAAATTATTTTCTCAGTCCCAAACACGTCTGAATCACACGGAATCGGTATTGACTCCCTAGTGGCTTTCATGAAGACTGCAACATGTTTGTATAACACCTTGTACAACTTTGGCACATTCTTGTTTAGCTTCATTTTTCTATAATCATCTTGAAGTTTCTGCAACTCATCTTTCTGCTTAGACTGCCCCTGCAACACTTCCTTTTTCTTTTTCTACACAGAATTAAATAAAACAAGAATAATCGGTTATTATTGACATAACTACTATAGAATGCAACAATCAATTCAGAGTATATTGACATAATTTTTATATAACATACCGCCACAGTTGGGTAGATGATCAATTCACGAGGCCATGCTACGTGAGAGCCAACTGCTTGGCGTACAACCTCAATTTCACCAGGTATGGGCACTGGAACCGACGCCTCTGGCTGGATGTGTCTGTCAACCGACACACGAACATGTCCGGGCTTTAGAGGCACTCCGTGTACTGAAACATTCATCTCTTCGTGATCATCAAAAACTGTTCCAAAAGCAACCTTGTTCTCTATGCAATCCAGTGCAAGCTCACATGACTATGGACCCTACATTATAGTGAGGGATCAATTTAATTTTATTGCATAAATCCCAAGTCTGTAGGTATATATCTAGTAGATCTTAATAATATTTTACCTTCTTTCCGCTCGGAGGAGAGGGGTCAAAACCAACAAAGTCTTCATCATTTACCAACAACTGTTTGGCACTCAGCGATTTAACAACAACTCCAACATTCCGCTTATCAGCAGCTCCCTCTTTATTAACAGGTACTTGATAACTTGATTTGTCAGAGAACATAGGAGAGTGACCATTCGAAGCATTAACCAAGGCCTTAAGTTCAGCCATCTCCCGCTGATTTCTTTCCAACTGATCCAACAACTCTGCCTTGGTAATTTTAGTCTTTTTCGCTTTCGGCAAATTGAAGAATGTTGTTGGAGTGACAAAGCCGCCAACCCCTCGAACCCTTCCTGCGTGCTCAGGAGTCTGAAGTGCCGTAGTCAACACATCTTCTGTTCCATGTGGAACAAATTCACCCTTCTCCTTCATTTCAAGTAACTCAGCCTGTAAAATAAATGCAAACAATTAGTGCATTATTTATGACGTAATTATCTTTGAAGGGAATGCAGTATTAAAAATATCACTTACAATTCTCGCATTTATTTCCGCTTGCTCTTCAGTAAGCTCATCAGGATTCTTTGGCATCCTAGCCTTCCACCAAAAAATTGCACGATCAGGTTTCTCTTTCCGCTTTAAGTTCCCTTTCTTTATCTGTTAAAAAAGAGAAAATGTTTAAACTCCCTTAAAACTTAGAATTGCAAAGCCAAATAGATATGGTTCTTACTTCTTCTTCTCGCAAACCAATATACCCCTTCCTTGACAAGCGGTGATGATATTTCCGTTTACCCACTCTATTGCTCTGTAACTTACGTTGTTCCTGCACCAAAATAAATTAGTAAAAATTAATAAATATTATTTAACCAAAATCTATTTAATCATTTAGCAAGTAAAATGGCAATCCTGTATATTTTATTAGTAGAATATATTCATACCAGCCATTTGGGGCTCGTCCTCTCTGCAACAAATTTCTTCCAAGGGTCTTTACCAATAAACGCATACTTCTTCGGAGGCTTCATCAATTTCTTCTTTTTTCCAATAAACGGCATCACATATTTTGCAGTTAAATCAGCTTTAAACTGCCTCCATTTTTCACCTGCCGATTGTAGCACAAGCTTCTCACTTTCTGGGGCAATTTTGAATGTGTCCTAAAGAGCCACATAATATAAATTAGCCACATAATTTACAGTCACAATTTAAATAAAATGAAGAAGTCAACAAGGGATATAATTTACCTGGACATCATCCCATAATTTTGCTTTTAGATCACAATCCACTTTTGGCCAGTTTTCAGTGTCGATTGGAATCATTGTCCTTGCGAGCATTCCTATGTAAGACTGTAAAGTAGGCCTGGTATTTCTGATGGGAACTCCAAAATCATTGTATCTAACTTTAAATTTCTTTCCCCGAGCTTTCTTCACCACTACTTTGTGAAGAGCTGAAACACCACGCGCACCTCCTAGCCTTTTTTTTGCAGATTCAGAAGTGGTCATCGTTTCTTCACCACTACTTTAAGTTTGATATTGTGGAGGGACTTGAACCAACTTATCATTACAAGTCTCTAAAGTTTTGACATCAGGAACAATCTCATCCTCAACCTTTTCAGAGTTATTCTTCCCGTCATTTTCTTCGAAAATTACTTTCTTGCCTTTTTGCTTCTTTGCCATTTTTCTCCCTTAGTCTGCATCAAATTGAATAATAAAGCCATCAGTTGAACAATATATTTTCAGTCCGTCATTAATTACAGTCAAGCATAAATAATAAATTGTAAAATCAACAAGTACGAATACAACTATACAAGAACAATAATTTACCTAAACTGCAATCAGTAATTAATCACATCCGAAATAACTCTAAAGTATTTTATAGAAGTACAATTAAGTAATGCAAAATAATTAAAGAAAAAATAATGCCATCAATCAGTAATTATGGATGAATTACTTATATGATTATAATAATGCAAAACAAAAGAAAAAAAAATTAACAATATATTTTACACATTATAACACAATTAAAGGCAAATATATATGGTTCATTCAGTCATCCAAATTCCCATTAAGATATATATTTTACATAAAGCTACATCATCAGTCAGTAACGACATTAGGTGCAGGAGTTTTAGTAGCAGTATTTTTAATCCAAATTCCCTCAACATTAGGTCTAGCAGTATGATCGACATCATCAGTAGTGACATCAGTTGCGGGGATTTCAGTACAGAATGGGGGATGTTCCATGATCGTGTCTCCTAAGTCATCTTCATTATACAATTCATGGTAGTCTCGAGTTGTGGAGGACAGAACAATAGATCAAGTAGCATCAACGGGATCTTCAAGGTAAAACACTTGCTTGACCTGGTCAACAGAAATATATTTATCTTTTTTGTGACCTTGTCGACTAAAATCCACAAGTGTGAACCCAAGATCATCAACCCTTATTCCTTTATCATTACTTGCCCATTTACACAGGAACAAGGGAGCTTTCAATGCATGGTAGTCTAATTCCCATATCTCTTGTATGATACCGTAAAATGTCAAATCACTTTCTACGGGGTTCAAGTCTTTGGCACTAGAAACCTGGACCGCTTTAGCAATGACAGACACCCCGCTGTTTTGAACAACGCGTATGTCATCTCGTTCCTTTGTAAAATATCGCACTCCATTCACTAGATAACCTTGATAAGTTAGTACTGAAAATGATGGCTTGGCAGCGAGCCATCTTATCGTATCTGAAACACCTTTGTTGTTCTCCCTTAGTTCATCATTCACCTACAGATATGATAAGAAATTTTAAATCCTAAATAGCTAATAGTCGTCATTACACTACAGATCAAAGAACCTATTACAACACTGACTTTGTTTTGAAACCAATCAGCAAAGAGCCGATTGTGCTCTCTCATGAGCCAATGTAAGCTTTTCCTTTTCCCTCAGTGAATTTCTTCAAGATATTCCTTATGCATTCTGAAAAATGCATATGAAATGATATATTAAAGACACATTACAAGACTAATTACTGGATAATGAGGAATTGAAAACAACAAACTGCATGAACTCACAAAATATATGGAAACACTTCAGCATTGTTTAGAAGGACATGTAGATGTGCTTCATCTCGCTCCTTCTCTTCCACTAATTTTATTATCACAGCGGATAATGGACCTGATATCTTATTATCTTGGTCCTTTGGAAGACCGGCAGTGGAGTAATTCTGACTAAGAAACTTGGTGCAACATTCTACGGACTCTTCTCCAAGGTAACTCTCTGCCATACAACCTTCGGGATAATAACGGTTTCGAACATAACTCTTTAGTACTTTATTAAACCGTTCAAATGCATACATCCACGTATAAAATAATGGTCCACATAAGTGTAGTTCTTGGATCAAGTGGACTACTATATGTACCATTACATCAAAAAATGACGCATGGAAAACCTTTTCTAGATCGCATAAGGTTAGTATAACATCTGACTGCAACTTATCCAGTTTTGACACGTCTACTACTTTGTTGCACAAAGCATTAAAAAAGAAACACAATCTAATAATTGTGACCCTAACATGCTTCGGAAGAACGGAGCGTATTGGAACCGGGAGTAATTATTGGAGAAGAATGTGGCAATCATGTGATTTCAGCCCGTAAATATTCAAATCAGGCATGAAAACACAATTTTTTATGTTCGATGCATGTCCGTATGGAAGTTTCATCGACATTAATGATGACAAGAAAGTCTTTTTTCTGCCTTTGACAAAGTAAAGGGAGAAGGAGGAAAATAGGTTTTCTTTACTCCTACTTGGGGAGCCAAATCAGATCTAACGCCCATTTCCATCATATCACGACGGGCTGCCGCACTATCCTTTGTCTTATGGCGCATATTTAGTAATGTGCCAATCAGACTATCACATACATTCTTCTCGACATGCATGACATCAATACAGTGCCTAACATGGTGAAATTTCCAGTATTCTAACTCGAAAAATACTGACTTTTTCTTCCATGGACTTTCAACCTTCTTTGCCTTCTTCATTTTCTTCCCAAATTCAAATTCGATTTGTTCTTGCTCTGCTAACACTTCTTCTCCGGATAGGGTTCGACGCGGCTGCCCAAACTCTTGTTGTCCATTAAAAGCAGCCTTCTGCCTTCTATAAGGATGATGTAGAGGCAAATATCGACGATGCCCTTGGTAGCACATTTTCCTACTATGAGTGAAATATTTAGCTACGGTGTCATCTCCACAAACTGGACAACACTTATAACCCTTATTAACGCAGCCAGATAAATTTCCGTAAGCAGGGAAGTCATTTATCGTCCACATAAAAACTGCTTTTAAAGTGAAAAATGATTTGTTATACGCGTCATACACATTTGGTTCCCCTTCCTTCCAAAGCTTTTTTAAATCATCAATCATCGGTTGTAAGTAGATGTCGATGTTATTACCAGGCTCATGCGGGCCAGGGACCAATATCGACAACATCATATATTTTCTTTTCATACATAACCAGGGAGGAAGATTGTAAGTCACCAATATGACTGGCCAGCAACTATATCTATTAGATAGGCCATTATTGTGCGGGTTTACACCATCCGTCGATAAAGCCAAGCGAAGTTTTCTCGGTTCACTACCAAAGGATGGCCACCTATAATCTATATTTTTCCAAGATGGAGAGTCGGCTGGATGTCGCATTTTACCATCTTGTGTCCGCTGTTGCGCATGCCAACACATTAGTTCAGCGGTGGAAGGAGATTTAAACATACGTTTAAATCTAGGAATTATTGGAAAATACCACATGACTTTGGCTGGAAGATTAACCCTCTCTTCACCTTTCTTTGTCAACTTCCACCGAGAAAGTCGACACTTAGGACACTTGGTTGCATCAGCATGTACACCCCTGTAGAGTACACAGTCATTCGGACATGAATGGAACTTTATATACTCTAGACCTAAATTGGAGAGGGTTTTTTTTGCTTCATATGCATTACAAGGTAACACATTATCTTTGAGAAGTAGAGACCCAACAGAAGAAATGAGGTCAGTGAAGGCACTATCGGTAATACCAAACCTAGATTTCCAGTTATGCAACTTCAACATCGACTCTAACTTAGTACAGTCACTACCCTCATATAGAGGTTGCTCAGCATCGGCTACGAACCTCCTAAACTGATATGAATCATTATCATATTGACCCGAGTTATATGCCGCTTCACAAACATCAACAGTTTCCGAAGCAGCGACATGCTCCTGATCTTGCTCTGACGCTTCATCCGAGGCTTGCTCAGGAGGTGGGTCTGGAGCTTGCTCTTCAGGTGGACAACTAGCACTTGAAGATTTAGGACCCGTAGAAGCAGTCTCCCCGTGCCAAAGCCAATGCACATAACCTAGACAAAAGCCATTATCATAGATATGGCCCCTGATTGTTTTTATAGAGAATTTTTTAAAATTGGCACATCGTCCACAAGGGCAAGGAATTTTGTTACGATCTTCAGAATTTTCTTCGGCATATATCAAGAAGTTTTCCACCCCCATTTCAAATGCTAAATAATCCCTATCTTGCAAAATCCATGTCTTATCCATCAAATTTCCCTACCTGATAGCCACTATAAATATTAAAAATCCAACACATACCTATTTATAATTATTTAATAAAAGGCATATCAAATTTGTGTTGGTTACTGTAGGGATTAATTATATAAACTTAGAAAGGAGTAAATACCTTGATATCCTAATAATTTATAGTACTAATTCATTACTCTAAGATCCTATACATATACCCAATTAATTACAAAACTAGACTAAATTTATAAACTAGACTAAATTAAACCAAGATAATTAAAACAAATTAAACCAAGATATTTGAAAATATCACATAATTAAAAACCAATAATTCCAACATTCACAGCCCAGAAAATTGTTAAATTTCCTTCACATAAATAAAACTCAGTGAGAACTTGAGTATTGAAACAAATTCAGCCCATAAATAAATAAATTAAAATTATCTGTTACTTGTATCTGTGAGAAGGATAATTATACAAAATAATTACTATAATACAACACAAGTAACAGATAGTTCATATCAGGAATGCAGAGACTTGTTCATATCAGAGAAATGACTATCATACAAAACAAGAAATGCAGAGACTTGTTCATATCTGAGACCTGTTCAAATGCAGCCCCCAAAACCCCCCCAAAACACACTAATATGTATGAACAACCCCCAGAAAACACATAATTAAAAATAGAATAGAAATATTTACATTTACATCAATGTACCTAAAACATTGATTTACATCAGTGTACCTAAAATATTTAACACGACATAAAATTCCCAAAAACAGGACATAAAACCCCCAAAAAGAAACAAACATAAAACCCCCAAAAACATAAAACATTTACATGCACAAAGAAGAAAAACAGTAAAGAAGAAAAGAAGATAAACATAAAACATTTACATGCACAAAGAAGATATTAAAATAAAAATGAGGGAGATAAACAGTAAAGAAGTAAAGAAGAATATACCTCCAGATGCTTTCAATGTTCCGAAACCCCAATGTTCTAAAACCTCAGTGCTCCAACCTCCAGATGTTGTCTACCTCCAGATACTAGCTCCAACCTCCAGATGCTGTATACCTCCAGATACTAGCTCCAACCTCCAGATACTAGCTCAATTTCAAGTTTAATTTGCTTTAATTTGAAGCTCCAAATCTTGAATTAGAATTGGGGCTAAAATTAGGGTTTCGGAGAAAAGAGAGAAGAGACGGTTAACAGGTTAACAGATACTAAGGTAAGAAGAGAGAAGAAAGGTAAGAAGACTAAGAGAGAAGGAGGGGAGAGACGAGAGAGGCGAGGGTCAGGGAGAGATGAGAGGCTCGCGGGAGGTTTTTTGGAAAAGGGGGGAAAATATGTTAAAGTGAATTTTTTGTTAAAATTAAAGGGGGAAGTGTACTGAAAAGCTGGGGGGGGAGTTAAGTAATTTTTATTTTTTTTCAAAGGCCATAAACAACGGTTAACAAAATGAACCGATGTCAAAGTTAAAAATATATTTGTGGCCTTTTTAATTTTTGAAGATAGACAACAGCTACTAAGTGAAACTGATGTCAATATGCGTATTCAACATCGCTTTTTACAAAACCGATGTTAAACTGCATTTTAACATCGGGTGCATTACATGCCGATGTCTAAGGACCGATGTCGTATCTACTATTTCTAGTAGTGAGTGCATATTCTGTTTAAACCAGTCTCTTGCTTGGTTTTGTGTGAACAAGTTTTTGGCGCCGCTGCCGGGGAACGAACTTAACTTAATCTTATACTACTTGTGATCGCGTACGCTTGCGTGATTTTGTGCGAACAAGTTTTTGGCGCCGTTGTCGGGGAACGAATGTTAAACTTAGTTTATGTGCTTGTCATCAGTGGTCATTAAAGTTCACTTACTCGGATTATTTTTTTACAAGGTTTAATTTGTTCGAGTGTTTCAGGTACTCTCGAGAGCGTGTATGCGAACACATTCTCAATCTACTAAGGAAACACTAGACGAAGTTGAAGAAGAGGAAAAAGAAGTTTCTGAAGAAGTTGAAAAAGTTGAAGAAGTTTTTGTTGCAATGGGAGAACCAGCTGCAGAAACGAAAGCGTTGAAAGATTATTCTCAATCGAAAATCAATGACATTCAGTCTAGCATTATCAGACCAACCATTACAGCTAATACCTTTGAAATCAAGCCTGACACGATTCAAATGGTAAAGAATTCAATCCAGTTTGGGGTTCTCCAACGGAAGATCCCAATATGCACATTATCGATTTCATCGAGATCTGCGACACCTTCAAATTCAACAATATTTCTGAAGATGTTGTGAAACTTAAACTTTCCTATTTTCTCTGAGGGATAAAGCTAAGAGTTGGTTACACTCTCTACCACCAGGTTCAATTGCGATATGGGAGAATTTTGCTCAGAAATCTCTTACTAAATTCTTCCATATGGCAAAGACAGCTGCAATCAAGAATAATCTTACTCAAATTGCGCAGCAATCAGGTGAATCACTATGTGAAGCCTGGAAGCGCTATAAGGAGATGTTTAGGAAGTGTCCTCATTATGGAATGCCTGACTAGATGGTGATAAATTACTTTTATAATGGTTTGGGAACACAGTCAAGACCTATGCTCGATGCAACATTAGGTGGGGCTTTATGGGCTAAGAGCTATGAGGAAGCTTATGAGCTAATTGAGATGATGGCCGCTAATGAATATCAGAATCCAACTCAGAGACCACCACAAGGCAAGGTAGCAGGAATTCTGGTGGTGGATATAGCTACGGCTATAGTTGCTCAGCTAAAGGCGTTAACTATGAAAGTGGATTCTCTGGCTAACCATGATGTTCATCAAATAACTAGTATTTGTGAGCTTTATGCAGGTTCGCATGCGACGAAGAAATATGCTGTATCTAGTAGATTAGCTCAGTTTGTGAGCAACTTTTAGAGGTCGCACCAACCAGTTCATGCCACTTATCATCCTAAAAACTGCAACCATCCTAACTTCAGCTGGAGCAAAAATCAGGGTGGTAAGCAACAGCCTAACCAGCAGTTTGGAAACAAGCCTTTCAATCCTCCTTATTTTTAGCAACAATTTCCACCAAGGCAACAATTTCAGCCATAGGGAATGCAACAACAATCTCATGGAGGTGCAGGTCCATCTTTGAATGAAAAATCTAAATTGGAGGAGTTGAGGCTGATGTTCAAAAGCCAAGCGATTTCAATCAAAATTCTGGAGAATCAAATAGGGCAAATTGCCAATGCTTTATTGAACCAACCACAAGGAACTCTTTCTAGTGATACAAAAGCTAATCCAGGAAAGATGGAAGTCAAGGAACAGTCGAAGGCAATCACCTTGAGGTCTGGAAAGGTCGCTAGCCCTAAAAATCATCAAAACAAAGAATCTGAAAAATTTCTCCAGAAGGTGGGCGCGCCCGCGCCCAAATCAGAAGGGGGTCGAAGCAGAAACGAAGAAGACTTCTACTGAAAACACTACTCCTGAGAAAAATACAAGAGATAAACAAGTCTATCCGCCTCTTCCATATCCTAAAAGTCTTCAGAAGGAGAAGTTCGATAAACAATTAGCCAAGTTTCTAGAGGTTTTCAAGAAATTGCATATTAACATAGCTTTTGCGGAAGCTCTAGAATAAATGCCGAGCTATGCTAAGTTCATGAAGGGTATTCTTTCTCGGAAGCTTAAACTTGAGGAGTTGGAAACCGTTGCTCTAACGGAAGAGTGCAGTGTTGTGCTGCAACAAAAACTACCTCCTAAATCTATTTTTAAGAAACTTAGTCTGCCTGATCCAAAACCTATAAACATGTCCTTACAACTGGTTGATCGATCCATCACTTATCCGCGAGGTATAGTGGAGGATGTATTAGTTAAGGTGGACAAACTCATCTTCCCTGCTGATATTGTTATTCTGGACTTTGAGGAAGATAAGAAGATTCCCATTATCTTAGGAAGGGAATTAGTCCTTCTTATTGTAAGCATAAAATTCTTCTTGAGGAAGGAAGTAAACCAACCGTTGAACAACAGAGGGGACTCAATCCTATCATGAAGAAGGTAGTGAAGAAAGAAATTCTCAAATGGCTGGATGCAGGGATCATCTATCCTATTTCTGATAGTTCATGGGTGAGCCCAGTGTAATGTGTGCCTAAGAAAGAAGGCATTACAGTTGTTTTTAATGAAAAGAATGAGCTCATTCCTACTCAGTCAGTCATAGGATGGAGAGTATGCATGGATTATTGGTAGTTGAATAAAGACACCAGGAAGGATCACTTCCCTCTTCCATTGATTGATCAAATGCTTGACAGGTTGGTTTTGAATGAGTATTATTGTCTTCTGGATGGGTATTCAGGCTATAATTAGATTTGCATTGCCCCAGAAGATCAAGAAAAGACCACTTTTACTTGTCATTTTGGCACTTTCACTTTCTGTCGAGTTTTTTTTGGACTTTATGGTGCACCTGCTACTTTTCAGACATGATTGGTACTAATGTAGAGGTGTTCATGGATGACTTTTATGTGTTCGGGACTTCTTATGATGAGTGTTTGTATAATCTTGTCTTGGTGCTGAAAAGATGCGTTGAAACCCATCTGGTGCTCAATTGGGAAAAATGTCATTTCATGGTGTAACAGGGTATCATTCTTGGGCACAAGGTATCTAGAAAAGGTCTGGAAGTGGATAAGAAGAAGGTGGGGGTTATTGAAAATCTTCCTCTACCAATCTCAGTTAAAGGAATCCGCAGTTTTCTTGGTCATGCGGGTTTTTATCGGCGATTCTTCAAAGTCTTCTCTAAAATCTCTAAACCCTTGTGCAATCCGTTAGAGAAGGATGTTCCCTTCAAATTTGATGAAGAATGTTTGGCTATTTTCAAGAGTTTAAAAAAATTTTGACTGAAGCACATGTTATTACTACACCTGATTGGAATGAGCCCTTCTAGATGATGTGTGATGCTAGTGATTTTGTAGTTGGAGCTGTTCTTGGCCAGAGAAAGAAGAACATTTTTCATGTGTTTTACTATGCTGGTAAAACCCTTAATGGTGCTCCGCTCAATTACACTAATATAGAGAAGGAGCTTTTGGCAATTATCTACGGTTTCGAGAAATTTTGATCTTATCTGCTTGGGAAAAAAGTGATGGTTTACACTGATTATGCTGCTATTCGATATATGGTCTCGAAGAAAGATTCAAAACCTTGATTGATTCGATGGATTCTCTTGTTAAAGGAATTCGAGCTGAAAATCAAAGACAAGAAAGGTATAGAAAATCAGGTAGCGGATCATCTCTCACGTTTGGAAGATCAAGGAAAAGCTTCATAGGATAAGACGTTGATCAATGAATCTTTTCCTGATGAGCAAGTTTTTGGGGTGCAAGAAGAAGAACCATGGTTTGCAAATATTGTGAACTATCTTGTGAGTAATGTTATTCCCCCAGAACTCTCTTATGCTCAAAGGAAAAAGTTTCTACATGAGGTGAAATGGTATCGATGGGATGAGCCGTTCTTGTTTAGATATGGGGCAGATCAGATTATCAGGAGGTGCATTCCGTATAGTGAGACGTGGGTATCTTGCGAGACTGTCATTCTACTGTGTATGTGGCCATTATGGTGGAGAGAAGACAGCTGCCCGTATCCTTCAAGCGGGATTTTTCTGGCCTACTTTATTTAAAGATGCTCATCAGTTCGTGTTGAGATGTGATCGTTGCCAATGAGTTGGAAATATGTCTAAGAGATATGAGATGCCTCTCAATATGCTTCTCGAAGTTGACATTTTCAATATTTAGGGAATCGACTTCATGGGGCCATCTGTCTCATCATGCAATAATCAATATATTCTTTTGGCAGTGGATTATGTGTCTAAATGGGTTGAGGTTAAAGCTTTTCCAACCAACGATGCTAAGGTGATGATCAATTTTCTTCATAAGCAGATATTCACACGTTTTGGTACTCCAAGGGTCATAATCAGTGATGAGGGATCGCATTTCTGCAATCGCAAATTTACTGCATTAATGGAAAGATATCATATGAATCATTGTGTGGCCACAAATTATCATCCTCAAACTATTGGGCAAGCTGAAGTCTCTAATCGAGAGATCAAGAGAATCTTGGAGAAGGTTGTGAGTCCGTCAAGGAAAGATTGGTCTTTAAAGCTAGATGAAGCCGTTTGGGCCTATAGAACAGCATTGAAGACTCCTCTAGGCATGTCTCCTTTCCAGTTATTATATGGTAAGGCGTGTCATTTTCCTACGGAGCTAGAACATAAAGCATATTGGGCTTTGAAGAAGCTGAATCTTGACATGGAAGCTGCTGAAGAAAAGAGAATGCTCCTACTTAATTAACTCGACGAATTTCGTCTACAGGCTTATAAAAAAACAAGTTATACAAGGAGAAGGTCAAGGGATGGCATGATAGGAGGTTAGTGCATAAGACATTTATGCCTAGTCAGCAAGTTCTATTGTTCAACTCTCGTCTCCGACTTTTTCCAGGAAAGCTTAAGTCACAGTGGTCAGGTCCGTTCTTTGTCAAAACTGTGTTTCCACATGGGGCGGTGGAAGTTTTTGATAAGCATCCATACCAAACGTTCAAAGTAAATGGTCAATGGTTGAAGCATTATTATAGGCATACGGAAAACCTTGAGGTGGTGAGCGTTGTTCTTGCGACAACTTGATTTTGAAGTTCACGTTAAGCTAAAGACGTAAAACAATCACTTCGTGAGGCAACCCACGCATTTGTTGTATTTTTGCTGAAGAAAAAAAAATCAAAAACTGAATTTTTTTCCAGAAGAGCGGCGCGCCCGCGCTCTACACGGCACGCCCGTGCGAGGTCCCTGGAAAAGAAAAAAAGAGGAAAAAACTACAAAATCAGATTACCCAAGCCCAGACCTTAATTCTACCCAAATTTTAACCCTATTTCTACACCCTAAACAACTTTCCACCCCTCCATCTCTATCTTATATATATACACATCTATATACATATAAACACATCTCTTATACCCAAAAAGCCCAGCCTCTCTTACATACAATAATTACACCCAAATTGCTATCACTTGTGATTATGGCACCCAAAAGAGCACAAAACACGGGGAGTAGTAGCACCCATCCCTCGTCTACTGAGGATTCTAGTATGGGTGGCACAGAGAACAGATTTACTTCATGGGAGGCTCCGGCGGAGTTCACTAGGTTGATGTCTAAACCGGTGGCTAAGGAGAGGGGATTTTTGCTTACGGCTCAAGATGGGAAGCTATTGGAGATCATTGCAGAGAAGGATTGAGAGAGTTTTTTGTGAGGTACCATCTGCGGTTCCATTGAGCATTGTGCAAGAGTTTTTTTCCAATGCTAAGGCTGAGAAGAATGGATTTTCTGTGGTTCGGGGTTTGACTATGGATTACCAGCCTGCTGCTATTTGTCGGGTTATAAATCAACCCGCGAGGTCTAGGACTACTGATGATTGGGTGCAGAAGACTAGGGAAGATTTGGACTTGGATTACATTTTGGCTGAGTTGTGTGTTCCGGGCACGGAGTGGAAGTACAAAGCAAGCACCACTGAGCCGCTTACTTTTCCTGCTTCTTGTATGAATAGGTATGCTAGGGCTTGGAACCTGTTTGTGTATGCTAATATCATGCAATCTTTACATTCACACGAGGTTACTATGGATCGGGCGGGCGATTCTATTGTGGGAGATTTTGAATGAAGAATATTTTGATCTCGGCTATGTGATTCATCAGAGTATACTGTATTTTCTGTGAGGGGGAACCAGGGGGGAGATGCTGATGCCTCCATTATTACGAAATTGTGTACTTTGGTTGATGTTAGGTGGCCCGAGCATGAGCAACTGCAGATGCCGAGTACTCCCATTGATAGCTCGACGATTTCGGTGATGCAAGAGTGGTATGGCGGTAAAGCCCATGAGAAGGGATTGGGTTATACATATGATCATCTACCGGGTGGCCAGCTAGCTGACCAATTGTATGCAGGGGTTCTTCTCAGGCACAGCATGCAGCTGCTAGATCCTCTCCTATAGCCGCTAGATCTTCTGGTGCACAACGGACATGGGATAAGACTGGACTTGGAGATGCTCAGTACAGGAGATTGACTAGGCATATGGATGCCATGCATGACATTCACAGCCATTTTGCTCAGGATTTGACACAGGCTTTGAGTACTGCTTTTAGAGCCACTAGTGTCGAGGTCCATTGGCCTGTATTTGGAGCGAGCACTGTTTACCTGCCACCTGATTCTCCACCTGTGGAGGGTGATCCCACTGACGACTAGGTATGCCTTGTATCCTTATTATTACCTTCAATGAGGATATTGAATATTTTAAGTTTAGGGGTGATAATGTAAGGATTAGTTGTGTGTCATATTCATATAGATTCATATTTGCATGTTTAGTTGTAGTTCGTTCGTTATTTTTGCATGATTGTTCATATAGGTCATATTTGTTTGCATATTTGTTCATGTTATTATGTGAGTCCATGTAGTTGCATTTGCATGCATATAACATGATCCCGTAGGATGAGCTGTTTCTGATTGGTAGGTTGGTGTTGATTTGAGTGTAGTGATGTCGAATAGAGGGATGATGAAGTCTTAATAAATTAATTTGCATGCCCATAAACAATGTTTTTTCATAAGTCTTATAGGCTTTTGAACTAGATCATGATCATAATTGTTTGTTCGCCGGAATTTAATCACTTGGTTATATTTATAATTTTTTCTATTCTCATAATGACGTAGAAACACTGAATTTTTCAACTAGAAAAAAGCATGGATATCATTGCTAGTTGTGTATAAAATTAGGCATGAAATGACTAGTAGCCGGCTCATATTTTTGTGAGTAGTCTAGGGTTGAATGAGATGGAGCGAAACGCACTCTATCAGAATCATTGAAAAATAAAGCAAGAAAAAAAAAGAAAAAGAAAAGAAAAAAAAATTGTGTTAGTATATGCAGAATTGACCAAGGGTGAGGTTTTTAATACTCGAGCAATTAAGTTCTAGGGGACTTTGTGCCTAGTGACCTAAGGCTTGTATAGTATGGGATCCGCTAACCTAACGCTCGCTACATGGGTATTATTGTATAAGTCTTTTGGGACCTCATTCATTGCACGGTCAAATAAGCATTTGTGTTTGATGTGTTTCAGTATTATAGCATGATCGTTGTATAACTCTAGTAAAATTGAGGTGTTGTGAGTCATTATGTGTTTAACGTCTATTCTATTTATAAATTTGTGATTGTTTTGGCGAAGGATAGGATATGGTTATTGATCTAGTGTTAACAGTATATCTGAGAAGCATCTTACATATGCACGTTTCTGGTTTGTATGTTGGTTTACGGGATTTAGTTGAGCTCTGTTTAAAGGCATTTCATTCTTAGAGACATTGCTTATTGATTAGGTTATGGTTATTCTGAGGCGATCGTTGCATTATCATTTAGTTGCATTTTCACGTAGTTGCATTCATGCGGTAGTTTTGTTATTAGTGTCGAGTCTGTTTATGCTTAAGGACAAACATCAATTTAAGTTTGGGGGTGTGATAAGTGGATTTTATATATACTTGGAATGCTTCATATCGGTTTAAGTTGGTGTTTTGGACTCAAGTATTTGGTGTTTTTGATATGTTTTGTGTTGAGTCATTGCAGGGCACTAGTCAGAGGTGGAAATGAGCTTTTAAATGATTATATGTTGATAAGAGATCAGGGAAGGAGACGTGGAAGTTTGTACGAGGGACGTAGCGAAAAAAGAAGAAAGCTGCAAAAATTCTACAGAAAGCAGGCGCGCCCGTGCCCAAAGGAGGGCGTTCGCGCCCCATTTGTCAGACACAGAGCGCACCCGCGCCTGTTCAAGCACGCCTGCGCCAGCCAAATTCTGCAAAATCCTGATTTGATTATAATTTGGTTATTGCGAGAGTCCAGGTCCACCAGGGCTATATATAAAGAAAAGAAGACATTTTTAAGAAGAAGGAAGCCAGGGAGAATATAGAGAAGACCAAAAGCACACAAGATGGCTAGGAAGAAGAAGATTTAGTTTTCACTTTTGTATTTTTTGATTTAGGCGATACTTTTGGATGCTTATTTTTGATTTGTTCTAAACCCTAGTACTTTTATATTATCTCGTAGTATTATGAACTTATTTATTATCATGTTTTCATTGGAACCCATGGTGACGATGTGTTCGATCATGAACTAATCGTTGTTATGGGGTTCTAGCGGATTTATTTATGGATTTCAATAGTTGATTGTTCTAAATTGTTAGTGTGTGGTGATTTATGATTTCCTAGTATGGTTATATTATTCTTCTTAGATGCGTAGCTAACATATAAGTCGCTTGTTAATCTTTATTGAAGCGAAAGTGGATATTGAGGTTTAGAACTTGACATGCTAGCATAGGTTTATGTATGTTGTCATGCATGATTCGTAGTATAATTTTAACCATCCTACGCTGCCCTATATAATCTCAATAGATAACTTTCCCATTAAACCGTTAGTTTTCAAATCTTATAGGCATATAGGGTCTAAGTATAATTGGTTTCTTCTCAACTTCTATCTTAATTGTGGATGTTTAGTAGTAGGGTATACGTATATCGAAAGATAGCATATACTAATTCCGTGTTATCTGATTAGTTGTCATCACCATCACATGCTAAGATTAAAGGCATAAACTCTGATTGAAGTTAGAATCCCATGTTTTATCTCATATAAGTAAATCAATTTTATTCTCTTAGTTAATGCATACTAGTATGATCACTTTGTCTTAGCAGTGAATAATAACCATACATTCTTGCATAAGTGCATATTCTGTTTAAACTAGTCTCCATGGGAACGAACTTAACTTAATCTTATACTACTTATGATCGCGTAAGCTTGCGTGGTTTTGTTCGAACACACCTATAGCTTGGTAAACACACTATCAGAATTTCTGCTAAAATGGATTCACTGGAGGAACAATGGATAAGACTCTATTGTACAGGATGCATGGTGGTGATATGATCTTAGTTCAAATCTAGGTAGATGATATCATTTTTGGTTCTACTAATAAAAAACTATGTCAAAGATTCTCAAGACTCATGCAGAGTGAATATGAAATGAGCATGATGGGAGAATTAAGTTACTTTCTTGGACTTCAATTTACTCAAAGAAGTGATGGAATCTTCATCATCCAAACCAAGTATGTTAAAGTTTTATTGAAGAAATTTGGTATTGTTGATTGTTCACCTGCATCAACACCTATGTATATAGCTATAAAGTTGGATGAAGATAAGAAAGGAAAAAGTGCAGACATTTCAAGTTATAGAGGAATGATTGGATCTTTGCTGTATTTGACTGCTAGTAGACCAAACATTATGTTTGCCACATGTCTGTGTGCAAGATTTCAAGCCAATTCAAAGGAATCAAATTTGATGGTTGTGAAGAGAATTTTCAAATACTTGAAGGGAACACCAAACTTGAGATTATGGTATCCTAAGGGAACTGGATTCGAAGTTGTTGGATACACAGATGCAGATTTTGTTGGATGCATGGTTGACATTAAGAGCACTATTAGAAGCTGTCAATTTCTTGGACAAAGACTTGTATTCTGGTATAGTAAGAAACAACAATTTGTGTCAACTTCCACAACTGAGATTAGTGTTACACAAAATTCCAATTATGTGTGACAATACTAGTGCTATATCTATTATTTCTAATTCAGTTAATTATTCTAGAATAAAGCACATTGATGTAAGGTACCATTTTATTAGAGGGCATGCTGCAAATGGTACTACTGAGATTAGTTTTGGTCCAACAAAAAAACAACTAGCTGACATTTTCACTAAACCTTTGGATGAAGCAACTTTCACTAGACTTGTTGGTGAAATTGGAATGTTAAATTCTTCATCCTAAAGGCAAGAACTCAGCTAATATATTGCAGCATATTAATTTCTAGTGAATAAAAATTAATTTGATTTAATTGGAAATTAATTGAAATATGAGTTATAAATATTTCAGAATTCTCTGTATATATTTATTTTTCTAAGTTCAAATTTAGCTTGGAATTTTTCAAATTCTAAAAAAACTGTCTAAGTGTTAATTTACATTTTCAATATGTGAACTTAACATAAGACAAAACCAAAAAGAATAAAGGTATATAGAGAACTGAGTTCTCGATAAGTCTAACTGACTTCTCGAAGGACTTCTCGACAAGCCTTTTTATGATTTTTCGTTAAGTCTTGTAGAGATCTCGATATATGTTAACTCATAGAGTTCTCTACAAGTATACATTTTAGACTTCTCGATAAATTAGAACTGAAATAATTTAATTAATAAACTATTTTAGTATAATGCTTTTGATATAAATCATTCTAATTATATTTTGATTTATTCAAATAGAAACTGGAAAAATTCAGTCCATTCAGGACAAACTGGGTGTTTTGAGATCTCGATAAGCCACAATATAGTTCTCGATAATAGTCTAGAAAAGTGGCATATCGATATGTATCTATTCTCACACGTGACTTCTTTATAAGCAAATCCCAAATGTTTATTTCTACTTCTCGACAAGTCACTTACCTTTTTCTATAAATACCCAGACATCTCGACATAACCCCTCTTTACGCTTTCGAGATCTCAAGTGACCTAACTTTGGAAAATCTTAACCGTTCTCTCTCATTTCAAACTCTTTCTTCTTCATATCTCTTACCCACTCAAATTCAAACACTTAATATGGCATCAAAAATTGTTAGAGTTGTTATCCCTAAGGATGAAACCAACTACCGGGCTTTTATAGATGCTAACCAAGCTCCTGATTGTTTCAAGAGCTTTATCAAGTTTCTATCTGAGACATACTTTGAAGGTGCTCTAACTGCAAATCCAATTATGTATGTGGATGTTCTCAATAATTTCTGGAACTCATCTGTGATAAGGACATTTGTACATGAGAACCAAGCTATATCCATGGTGGTTAACTGCTCAATCCAAGGCCAACAGCTGGAATTTACTGAGAACGATATCAATATGGCTTTGGGAATTCCTACTGACAACATGGTGGAGGTCCCAACTTAAGAAGAGCTAGCTGAGTTCATGGAATTTATCAACTATAGTGAGAAGATCAGCCTGGCTAGCTTGAACAAGAAGCATATGAGGAGGAAAGGTCGTTCCTGCTTAACTCAATTGTGAGGGCTTTCACCTGCAGGAAGATAGGGAATGACAACATCTTAAGCATAGTCCAGATGTTGGTGTTTTCTATGGCTCACAACAAAAACATTAATGTAGGTCTCTTAATTATGGAGGAACTCAACACAAGGCTCACAATGGCTTTGGCCACAAGAGATAAAGAAATTTTCTTTCCTAGATTTATAATGTCTACTTTAAATCATAAAGTTCAAGACATTCTTTCACTTAATGGTATTGATTGAACAAAGATAGGAAATTTTAAACAAGTGTCCAAAATACTATTTGGCTCACTTATTACAAAGAATAAGGTACCCATAACTCTTAGAATCACTCCATTTATGTTGGAGAGATTTAGGACTTACCCTATGCCTGACATGAGGTCAAATGTAACAGCTAGCACAGTTATGGCTCATGTGCCTGTGGAATAACAAACACAGGAACACCAACATGGGCCTTTCCAAAATGAGACCATTTCTTCTTTACCATTAGAAGCTAGGAAACCAACCACTTCATCCTCTCAACAGAGTGGAGTGAGTAAAAAAAAGAGAAAGTAGGTACCCTTAACTGTTATAAATGAGAGTGGTGAGGATCAAATACATTCAGAGTCTATTGTGGTCAAAAAGCCGAAGAAGGTAAAGAAAGCTCATTTGACCACTTAATTGGCCACCTACGCATCTTCCCAAAAGGATGCAGTTATAAAAGAGGGATTAAAACAAACTCTAGAGACATCCTCTCAAAAGGGTGTCTCTACTGAACAAAGCACTCTCCCTAGTGCATCATGTAAAGAGTCTACACCCCAACTTGAGCACTCTCAAGTTGGTGAAAGAAGAAATTTGGTTGGCACACACACTGAGAGAACATCACTTAAATCTCCCTCATCTATTCAAGAGGAGCTGCCAACACTCAATTCTTAAATCACTAATCTTATTTTTCAAATTTCTTCTACATATAATGAAACACTTGAATCCACTTCTCAAGTGTTGTCAAAATCAAGTGACACGGTTCAAGAGACTGTACTCACCACCCAGGAACTACATTCAGTTGGGGAGAGGCTACATTCCGGGGTAGACCTTGATGACACCAACAAAAATACAGGGGTTTCATTAGTTTTTACTAAAGACCCTGTGGTAGTACCAAATGCACCATCATGTGCAAATCAATCTTCTAAGATTGAAAGGTTTGAGGGTAGCACTCCTGAGGGGGAACTATCTAAATCCTCTCCAATTCAATTGAAGTTTTCTCATGTATGGACAACTCCCCTCAAAATCCTGGTTGAAATTGCCCTGTCAATTGAAGCAAAGAGTCCAATTGTCAATGATCTGCTATTGGGGAGGCAAGTCAAGCACATTCAAGTGCATGTTCTTTGAAAAAAGAACAAGGGTTTGAGGCAATTATATATGATAGTAACCTATTCAAATCCCCTCCAATTCAAATAAAGGTTCCCACTCTTGGAGAATAACACACTATAGCAACCACAGTTTCTACTGTGATTCCAATCACAGGGTTACCTACCACCTCATATGTAACACCCCCAAATCCGGGGTCGGGGATCCGGGTTGTCACGAGTTCTATTTCCCTTAATAACACCCAATCTTAATAAATTATCAACTACTCTGTACTGTGACCCCACAATAAACACACACACCACAAGTTATAGTCTCAGAGATGAATATCCAAAAATAATCACAAGTCGTTTTATTCCACAATTATATGCCAATACACCTTAAAAGGTTTTCTGAATAAATTTACATTTTCTTTGCCATTATTACAATTCATATTATACATAACTCTGGTACATCAAAAGTTGAAAGCCTAGCCTATTGGTAATTTCTACCTCAGCTACAGTCGCCTCAACGCTTCCCGAAAGCTGCGGAACATTTCCTATCCGCTTGCGAATTGGGAGCTTGGTCCTGTTCATCTTATCTATCTGATGTTGTGTGATGAAAAAAGAAAGCAAGGGTGAGCAACAAGCCCACCGAAATAATATGTATAATAATTTACAATATATGAGCATTCTCATAGTACTCAAGAAAGTCTTGGTTAAGAAGAAATGAACCAAGTTGATATCTTAATGCGATGAAGTCGCAAAATATTCAGTATATATATACATATATACTTTTCAAAATATCGGAAGTCCTCTTCCATGCATAATACACACAGAGTTCCAGTGTATAACTGTATAAAAATATCGTTGCAAGGTGATCTCATATATCTAACCTTGTCTCAACGTTTTTCTGAAAATCTTTGTCATGCATAAGATAATCATTTACTAGATATAAGTTTAAAAGATGAAGTTACAAGATACTCCAATATACTTATATATTTTCCAAATACTACTTGAACTACCACCGTTCAAGTTATAATTAGTTTCAAAAGTTCATCACGTAGATGAGACTACAAGATAATACTTGAATAGATTCAATCTTTGAAATATTATTGAATGAAATGAAGTTACGAGATACTTCATTAAGTCCCGATATATATATACACCTATATATATCTCTCATACATTTCCTGAAAACCTCTGTCATGTAAAGTATGAACAGAGTTGCAATATCCAATGAATTTGGAAAGAAAAGAAATTTTGGCATAAACCTGATATCTTGCTGATCAGGCAAAGATACCAATAAGTAACCTTTTTTACTAGTAGATGGATGAATCCCCCACCGGTCATCACCCTGGCCTCATTAGGACCTTGTGCTGGACCGCCACCCGGCCTCTTACGCGTTGATAGACTGCCACCCAGCCACTTATACTTTGATAGACCGTACCCCGGCCTGTCGCTTATGCTGACTCAATTAGATGGGCTTACTTCCCGAATGTTGGGTAAGTAATCAATTCATTTGTTTTCTCAAAACAGCAACCACGTTGCGAATGTAAAATGCACCACAGAGCTAGATCCCCCAGGTTTTGAGCGAGTATTTAAATCCCCTTTGAAAGGAAGATCTTAAATATAAAAATGAGTTTTGGGATCCGCTCTAACTTTTAAAAATCATTTTGAAGACTCAAAAACACTTTAAAGAGTGTTTGGAGTAATGCTGATTTAATGAAGTAAATCAGTCCCAATATATTTAGAAAATATCTGAATATTATTATTTAAATAATATTCCTATAGAGAATAATCTTATAAAAATAATCGAAGTAGAAGTTTTAAAACTTATACTTGAAATGGATATTAAATAACCAAAGATATACTTATATGAAAGTACTATCTTTATTTGAATAATCGAAAATAAGTTTGATTATTGACACCTTATTCTTTAATAAAATAAAGAATATATTTCAGTAATAAGCGGAGTCATAATACCTCGAATGAATATTATAAATAATATTCATTAAATAAAATAAAGGTGTCATACATCCTCAAATGAATATTCAAATAATATTCAATTAATAAAATAAAAGGAGTCATAAGCCCTCGAATGAATATTCGAAATAATATTCAATAATAAAATAAAGGAGTCATAAGTCCTCGGATGAATATTCGAAATAATATTCAATAATAAAATAAAGTTATCGAATAAACCTTATTAGATTAATAGTTTTGAAAACTATAACCATATATATATATAAATATATATATATAAAATCTACTCGGGATCTTCGACTCCCGATTTTAGAAAATGTTTTCATCTTTGGGTCCCTATACTAAGGGTATATGCAAATTACTGCTATTCTCTAGCATAGGTATTATCAACTGAACCAACAGATATATATGGAAAGAATACGAAACAGGCATGCATATATATACCATAACAGCATGCTTCAATATATCGCAACATTTGCTAATTAACCAACATGCATCTATCGCAAGATAATGCATATACATATATACATCACAACAACAGTATAACGGATAGAAAACTTGCCTGAGCGGCTGGGGGTTACGAATGGCTTGGGACGAGTCTGGTAACCTATAAGCAACAAGTAAGTTGGAATTAAACCAAAGTCACTTGTAAATCTATACTCTAACCAACTCAGACTCTAACGCTTGTTTTACGCTTAACGATTTACTTAAGTCGCTCGAGTACCCTCGGCTCCACCATATTTAATAAATTACCCATTACGAGTTTTAAAGCGATTCTTTCGTGAGTGCCTTACCATTTGCCTAATACACTTTACATAAATGATTCATACTCCAATTAGTCCTTTAGGGTCCTTAACCAATGTTTCAAAGTAAGGCGAGGGATAATGTTTTGTTCGCGAAACGCCGTTACTTGAAACGGTCGTTTCTCCTAAACCGTGCATCGGAATCGAACGAACTACATATCAAAACGAAGCTCGTAACATGAGCTATCTAAACATGGCAATGGTCAAAATCTAGCAGGGGGTTCACGGGTCCTAATGTTATGAACAAAAGCAGTCTAAAGTAAATCGGACATTACGACGGCTATGTTCTATGTTTACGCGATTTCCCAAATTTAAACCATTCAAAAACCATCACAATTCAACCTCAACCCATTCATACAACCAAAGTCCATCCTTATCACATCATAACAGCCCCAATCAATTCAATATTAACATTTATACTTATGCCTAAGCTTGAATTTCACTATACTTAAGTTCTTTTAACCAAAACAACAAGATTCACCATTCCATTTCACTACCACTCCAACCCACACTCTAAACCACAAGCATTAAGTTACTATATCACCATAATAATCAAAATCATATTATTATACATAGGAATCTAGGGTTTGGAGATGATATACCTTCCTTGAAGTGGTGGGAGTAGCTAGGAAGCCTTAAGAAGCTTTGAGAAGTCTTATGGATGCTTGGATCTTAAAGGAAAACAAGAAAAAATTCAAGTTAAAACCTTGAAAACACTATTCATTGTCTTCTTCATTGATTTATTGAAGAAGATTGAGAAAGAATTGAAGGCTTAAACTCATGATATAGCCATAACTATGCATAAGGATGATTAGGGAGTTAACTCACCAATTTAGGAAGCTTGGATCTTGGATTTTGAAAATTCTTGCCTTTAAAAAGTGAAAAAGCCGAGAGCAAATGAAGAAATAATGCCTTGGTTCCTTTTTGTTTTGATGAAGAATGAATTATTTAGCTTGGTTGGTTGGTTTTGTTTTTGTTTTAGTTAATTACCTATTTAACCTTGGACTTTGTGTGGTTCTCATTCAACCACACCTCCTTCATTCCCATGTCATGCTTGTGTCATGTTATGATGTCATCTTTCCCTCCTTGTCCTCTTCTCATTGGTTGGGTGACATCATCCCCACTAATCTCTTTGATTAACTTCCTAATTGTTTGCCTAATGACCGCTGATCTGTTATACGGTTCGCTTAACTTTCATTTTCGTTTATCGTTTGAGGGATCATACCCGGGATCTTATTACTTAGGTTCCCTTAACCTTTCTCAATATATCATATTCCTTTTATGATCCTCTCTTATAATCCTTTAATTTAGATCCTTTTTATCCTGTTACCCTATACTCAATACTTTCCGTATCTAGTGGATTTCCGGGAAAATCAAAGTGTTCGGAATTTGGATTCTGACGATCTTTACATACACTTATATCCCATATAAAGTACTAATAAAATCTCAAAATATCCTACATAGTGTGGCATGAAAAGTTTTCCCATTCAGCAAAAACACTATTCATAAGGGTTTCAAAAATTTCCAAAAATTGGGGTTATTACAGTCTCCCCTCCTTAAAAGGATTCCATCCCGGAATCAGATAGAAAATGAATAGGGATACTCTCTTAGCATTGCACTTTCTAACTCTCGTGTAAATTTTCCCACATTGTGGTCCCACCACCAAACTCTGCCTAGTTTGATAATCCTTCTCCTAAGCACTTGTTCCTTTTCACTCTATAACCCTTCCTGGTTGCTCCATATAGGTTACGTCGGGTTGCATGTCTATGCGCTCATATGCCCCTATTTATCTGGCATCTGAATTACACTTCCTTAATATTGATACGTGAAACACGTTACGACCTGCTACATGTTCGGGGTTAGGGCTAGCTCATATGCTATCTTCCCAATACATCTTAATATATCCAAGGGTCCAACAATTCGTGGGCTTAGCTTTGCTTTCTTTCCGAACCTCATCAATCCTTTCCAAGGCTTTCCAAGGGGATACCTTTCACAATACTAGGTCCCCTACTTCATACTCCTTGTCCTTTTGTTGTCAATTCAACATACTTCTTATGTCCATCTTGGGCTACTACCAGCCGTCCCCTAATTAGATCTATTATATCCTTGGTCCCTTGGACCACTGCTGGTCCGAACATCTAGCACTCTGCAACTTCATTCTGATACAAGGGAAATCGGCATCTCTTTTTGTATAGGGCCTCGTAAGGCGACATTCCAACACTGCCATATCATCCATCGTCATAAGAAAACTCAATTCGTGCTAAGTGATCATTCCAATTTCTTTCAAATCTATTGCACTGACTCTCATTATAACTTTTAGCATTAGAGCTTTTGCTTCTCAATACCCATTCTTTTCCAGTTCGTAATCGCTACTACCTTCCGTTCCTAATATTATACTGGTTATACTTCTGCTCGTTAGCGTTCTATAACCTTTTAATAACCACGTCACCCTTAGTATCACGAATGTGTTTCCATTCCGAATACTACCACAACTTTACTACTCCTTTTTCAGCTGCTTCTATCTTTGGAAGCTTGATCCATCGTATAGAAGTAAAAGAATTTATTGAGAGATCACTATGTTCATGAACACTTGTTACATTGCATAGTTAGTACAGAAGGTGGCCAGCCTTTAGTCCTTGACAAGCAATTAAACAACATGTGGTATCCTACTAGGCTTCTATCACACAGATAGATAGTCATTCGGTAATACCTCCCCTTCTGGAAGGGTTGTTCTTCTCAGTTTATATGAAATGAAAAGAAGAGAAAAGAACGAATTGAAGAGAATTGTATATATGAAAAAAATATACTGCCACAAAATATCTGGCTTGGAACCTACCTCTGAACTATAGAGGTTTGTCATAGTAGAACAAAACATATATGTATTTATATCAACATCAAGTATTATCGCATCACATTTTGCATGCTTAAATATCCGTCCATCATTTTAGGGACCCATGCTCTTCCTCGAGCTTAGACACAATCACCTTTGAAACTCCCTCGATATCGAAAATCGAATCTGGGATCTCATTCTAGACATCATCGTTACTAGAATCCTATGCTTGCACCGCAACCTTCCTCATATAGTAATACGACTCTCTTTTCATAAGAGGGAATAAATATTTAATAGGTAAATAATCTACTTAATTAGTCTATTCAATGATAACTTATACATCACCACGACCCGATTAGTGGTACTCAACCTCAACATCCATTCCAATACAACTCTCACGGTTGTAATCAGCTCATTACTCGCAGAATCATTGCTGCATTACTATGGTCCACCACTGACCTATTGTCGTCATTCACTTTCCATGAAATCTTAATATCCAACCATACGGAGTCCATACATGTCGTATAGAATCCTTCTAAGGAGTTAACATAATCATCATTCATGATTCATGGAGAACACTCCAGATCCTGGCATACTTTCATGACATGAAGTAGATAAAATTGCAGAAGAGTTTCAGTCAAAGCAACGATAGCAGGTTAATACCCTTCTTAATCGTATGCCTTAAATAGAAGACTTAACTCAAAGGTTCGTCTAGTCCTTTTTGAAACAAGGTCCTCGCTTATCTCAAGATAGTATCTTCTGAGATAGATAGCCCGCTCATGGCGATTACACGAATTAAACCTTTACCAACTACTATTACAGTTGCGTATTGCACAGTCATCAGAAGGAATGTCAATCTTCCAAACCATAATACAACCTTCATTGTAACACCCCCAGATCCGGGGTAGGGGATCCAGGTTATCACGAGTTCCATATCCCTTAATAACACCCAATCTTAATACACAATCAACTACTCTGTACTGTGACCCCACAATAAACACACACACCACAAGTTATAGTCTCAGAGATGAATATCCAAAAATAATCACAAGTCGTTTTATTCCATAATTATATGTCAATACACCTTAAAAAGGTTTCTGAATAGATTTACATTTCTTTGCCATTATTACAATTGATAAAGATACATAAGTCTGGTACATTATTAGTTGAAAACTTAGCCTATTGGTAATTTCTACCTCAGCTATAGCGGCCTCAACGCTTCCAGAAAGCTGCGGAACGTTTCCTATCCGCTTGCGAATTGGGAGCTTGGTCATGTTCATCTTATCTATCTGATGTTGTGTGATGAAAGAAGAAAGCAAGGGTGAGCAGCAAGCCCACCAAAATAATATGTATAATGATTAACAATATATGAGCCTACTCATAATACTCATGAAAGTCTTGGTCAAAAGAAATGAACCAAGTTGATATCTTAATGCGATGAAGTCGCAAAATATTCAGTATATATATATATATACATATATACTTTTCAAAATATTGGAAGTCCTCTTCCATGCATAATATACACAAAGTCCCAGTGTATAACTGTATAAAAAATATCGTTGCAAGGTGATCTCATATATCTAACCTTGTCTCAACGTTTTTCTGAAAATCTTTGTCATTCATAAGACAATTATTAATTAGATATAAGTTTAAAAGATGAAGTTACAAGATACCCCAATATACTTATATCTTTCCCAAATACTACTTGAACTACCACCGTTCAAGTTATAATTAGTTTCAAAAGTTCATCACATAGATGAGACTACAAGACAAGATTTGAATAGATTCAATCTTTGAATATCATTATAAATAATGAAGTTACGAGATACTTCATTAAGTCCCGACATATATATACACCTATATATATATATATACATTTCCTGAAAACCTCTATCATGTAAAGTATGAACAGAATTGCAATATCCAATAAATTTGGAAAGGAAAGAATTTTGGCATAAACCTGATACCTTGCTGATCAGGCAAAGATACCAATAAGTAACCTTTTCTACTAGTAGATGGACGAATTCCCCACTGGTCATCACCCTGGTCGCAATAGGACCTTATGCTGGACTGCCACTCAGCCACTTACGCATTTGATGGCCTCCCACTGAGCCACTTACACTTTCATGGACGCCCACTGAGCCCATGTTGCTTATGCCGACTCGATAGATGGACTTACTTCCCGAACGTTGGGTAAGTAATCAATTCATTTACCAAAACTGTAACCTTGTTGCGAATATAAAATACACCACAGAGCCGGATCCCTTAGATTTTTGAGCGAGTATTCAAGTCCCCTTAAAATGGAAGATCTTGAATTTGAAAACAAGTTTTGGGATCCGCTCTACCCTTTTTAAATTCATTTTGAAGACTCGAAAACATTTTTAAGAATGTTTGGATTAATGCTGATTTATGAAATAAATCAGTCCCAATTATGAAAGAAATATCTGAATATTATTATTTAAATAATATTCCCATAAAGAATAATGGAGGTAGAAGTTGGAAAACTTATACTCGAAATGAATAGCAAATAATCAAAGATATACTTATACGAAAGTAATATCTTTATTTGAATAATCAAAAATAAGTTTGATTATCGACACCTTATTCTTTAATAAAATAAAGAATATATTTCAGTAATAAGCGGAGTCATAATACCTCGAATGAATATTATAAATAATATTCATTAAATAAAATAAAGGAGTCATACATCCTCAAATGAATATTCAAATAATATTGAATAATAAAATAAAGAAGTCATAAGTCCTCGGATGAATATTTGAATAATATTCAATAATAAAATAAAGGAGTCATAAGTCCTCGGATGAATATTTGAATAATATTCATTTAATAAAATAAAGAAGTCATAAACCCTCGAATGAATATTCATAATAATATTCATTAAATAAAATAAAGTTATCGAATAAACCTTATTCGATTAATAGTTTTGAAAACTATAACCATATATATAAATATATATATGTATATATATATATATACAAAATCTACTCGGGATCCTCGACTCCCGGTTTAGAAAATATTTCCACCTTTTGGGTCCCTATACTAAGGGTATATGCAAGTTACCGCTATCCTCTAGCATATGTATTATCAACTGAATCAACAGATATATATAGCAAGAATACGAAACAGGCATGCATATATATATATATATATATATATATATCATAGCAGCATGCTTCAATATATTGCAACATTTGCTAATTAACCAACGTGCATCTATCGCAAGATAATGTAAATACATATATACATCACAACAACAGTATAACGGGTAGAAAACTTGCCTGAGCAACTTGGGGTGAAAAAGGCTCGGGACGAGTCTGGTAACCTATAAACAACAAGTAAGTTGGAATTAAACCAAAGTCACTTGTAAATCTATACTCTAACCAACTCAGACTCTAACGCTCGTTTTGTGCTTACTGATTCTCTTAAGTCACTCGAGTACCCTCGGCTCCACCATTTTTTAATAATTTAACCTTTACGAGTTTTAAGGCGATTCCTTCGCGAGTGTCTTACCAACTGCCTAACACACTTACCATAAATGTTTCATACATTAATTAACCCTTTTTGGCCTTTAACCTATGTTTCAAAGTAAGGCGAGGGGAAATGTTTCGTTCGCGAAACGCCGTTACTTAAAACGGTCGTTTCTCCTAAACCGTGCATCGGAATCGAACGAACCACATATCAAAACGAAGCTCGTAACACGAGCTATCTAGACATGGCAATGGTCATAATCTAGCAGGGGGTTCTCGGGTCCTAATGTTATGCACAAAAACAGTCTAAAGAAAATCGGACGTTACGACGGCTATATTTACGTGATTTCCCAAATTTAAACCATTCAAAACCAACCACAATTCAACCCCAAATCAATCATACAACCAACATCCATCCAAAACACACTCCAACAGCCCCATCAAATCAATGTTACCAATTCATACTTATTTCTCAATTATGAACTAAGAGTTTTACTTAAGTTCATTGACTAATTAACCAAGATTTCCAACTCCAAAAATATCACAAAATCAACCAATCTCTAAACACACAATAATCATGCCTCTCACCAACTAAAATACTCATAACAAGCTTTAACATGATTACACACCCATTATCCTAACCCTTCATCTAAACATTAGGAAATCTAAACAACAAAACTTAAAGCTAAGATCATGAAGAGTTATACCTTCCTTGAAGCTTTTAATCCATGAAAGATCCTTGGAATGCCCATGGAAGCCTTAATCTAACCTCCTACAAGCTTGTTCTTTCAAAGAAATCAAGAACACAAAAATTAATTTCAAGAAAGTACTATTCACCATCTTCTTTCTTGATTTATAGAAAAAGATTGGCTTGGAATTAGAAGCTTAAACTTATAGGAAGTATGTAACTTAACTAGGAGAAGCTAGGATAATTACCTTGCTAAATAGTAAGTGGAGGAGCTTGGACTTTCATTTTTTAAGAAAAGAGGCAGAGAGCTTGAAGAAGAAAATGGGGGTTTTGTGTTTTTTTGATGAAAATGAAATGTTTTGGCTTGGTTGGTTGCTTTTTGTCTTGTTTTTGGTTAATTACTTTTCTAGCCTTGACTTTGTGTGGTTTTAAATCAACCACATCTCCTTCCCCTTATGTCATGCTTATGTCACATTGCTATGTCATCATCCCTTCTAATCTCTTTGATTAGCTTCTAATTGTTTGCCTAATGACCGCTGATCTGTTATACGGTTCGCTTAACTTTCGTTTTCGTTTATCGTTTGAGGGATCATACCCGGGATCTTATTACTTAGATTCCCTTAACCTTTCTCAATACATTATATTCCTTTTTATGATCCTCTATTATAATCCTTTAATTTAAATCCTTTTTATCCTGTTACCTTATACTCAATTCTCTCCGTATCTAGTGTATTTCCGGGAAAAATCAAAGTGTTCGGAATTGGATTCTGACGATCTTTGCATACACTTATATACCACATAGAGTACTAATAAAACCTCAGAATATCCATATCAGAACCCCTACATAGTGGCATAAAAAAATTTCTCAATCAGCAAAAACACTATTCATAAGGGTTTCAAAAAAAATTTCCCAAAAATTGGGGTTATTACAGTCTCCCCTCCTTAAAAGGATTCCGTCCCGGAATCAGATAGAAATGAATAGCGATACTTTCTTAGTATTGCACTTTCTAACTCTCAAGTCAATTTTCCCACATTGTGGTTCTACCATCAAACTCTTACTAGTTTGATAACCCTTCTCCTAAGCACTCGTTCCTTCTTAATCTATACCCTTCCTGGTTGCTCCATATAGGTTACGTCTGGTTGCATGTCTATGCGCTCCTATGCCCCTATTTATCTGGCATCTGAATTACACTTCCTTAACATTGATACGTGAAACACGTTATGACTTGCTACATGTTCTGGGGTAAGGCTAGCTCATATGCTAACCTCCCAATACTTCTTAATATATCCAAGGGTCCAACAATTGGTGGACTTAGCTTTCCTTTCTTTCCGAATCTCATTAATTCTTTTCAAGGGAATACTTTTAACAATACAAGGTTGCCTCCTTCCTATTCTTTGTCCTTTCGTGTCAAATCGACATACTTCTTATGTCCTTCCTGGCTACTACCAGTCGTCCTCTGATTAGATCTATTATATCCCTGGTCCTTTGGACTACTGCGGGTCCGAGCATCTTGCGCTCTACAACTTCATCCTAACATAAGGGAGATCGACATTGTCTTCCCTCAAGGATCTCATAAGGCGATACCTCAATACTGACATATGATCTATTGTCGTAAGAAAACTCAACCCGTGTTAAGTGATCATTCCAATTTCTTTCAAGTCTATTACACAGACTCTCATTATAGCTTTTAGCATTAGAGCTTTTGCTTCTCACTACCCATCCTTTTCCAGTTCGTAGTTGCTACTACCTTCCGTTCCTAATATTATACTAGTTATACTTTTGCTCGTTAGCGTTCTATAACCTTTTAATAACCACGTCAACCTTAGTATCACGAATGTATTTCCATTCCGAATACTACCACAACTTTATTACTCCTTTTTCAGCTGTTTCTATTTCCCAAAGTTTGATCAATCATATAGAAGTAAAGGAATTTGTTGAGAGATCACTATGATCATGAACACTTGTTATATCGCATAGTTAGTACAGAAGGTGGCCAGCCTTTAGTACTTGACAAGCAATTAAACAATAGATGGTATCCTACTAGGCTTCTATCACACAGATAGATAGTCATTCGGCAATACCTCCCCTTCTGGAAGGGTTGTTCTTCTTAGCTTACATGAAATGAAAAGAAGAGAAAAGAACGAATTGAAGAGAATTGTATATATGAAAAAAAAAATATATACTGCCACAAAATATCTGGCTTGGAACCTACCTCTGAACTATAGAGGTTTGTCATAGGAGAACAAAACATATGTATTTATATCAACATCAAGTATTATCGTATCGCATTTTGCATGCTTAAATATTTTTTGCTATTCCGTCCATCATTCTATGGACCCATGCTCTTCCTCGAGCTTATACACAATCACCTTTGAAACTCCCTCGACATCGAAAATCGAATCTGGGTTTTCATTCCATACATCACCGTTACTAAAATTCTATGCTTGCACTGCAACCTTCCTCGTATAGTAATACGACTCTCTATTGATAAGTAGAATAAATATACAATAGGTAGATACTCTACTTAATTAGTCTATCAATGATAACTTATACACTACCACGACCCGATTAGTGGTACTCAATCTCAACACCCATTCCAATACAACTCTCATGGTTGTAATCAGCTCACTACTCGCAGAATCATTGCTGCCTTACTATGGTCCACCACTGACCTACTATCGTCATTCACTTTTCCATAAAATCTTAATATCTAACCATACGGAGTCCATACATGTCGTATCAAATCATTCTAAGGAGGTAACATAATCACCATTCCTGATTCATGAAGAACACTCCTGATCCTGACATACATACATGACATGAAGCAGATAAAATTGCAGAAGAGTTTCAATCAAAGCAACGATAGCAGGTTAATATCATTCTAAATCATATGCCTTAAATAGAAGACTTACTCAAAGGTTCGTCTAGTCCTTTTTGAAATATGGTCCTGGCTTATCTCAAGATAGGACCTTCTAAGATAGATAGCCCGTTCATGGCGATTACACGAATTATATCTTTACCAACTACTATTACGGTTGGGTATTGCACAGTCATCAGAAGGAATGTCAATCTTCCAAACCATAATACAACCTTCACAGTTTTAACCATCATCACTGTATTCTTTTGGCACACGCGCCTATAATTATCCACTTACCTTTAAAGTGTCGGCCACCTCTTTGGCCTTTCCTGATAGTAAAATTTCCTTACAGTCAATGTCATTTTAACCACCTCCAAATAAATTTTCTACCTTATTTCAATCACAGCTTATGTGAAAATGCTTTTCTTTAATATCTGATGAGTAAATAAATAAAAAAAATATCACCATTTTTCCATAAGTTATTGCCTCAGTCTTTAGAGGCTAATCACTGTCAAGACTGACTCTCAATCATACTTAGAACATCTTTTATCTTAAGTCCTAATTGCCCTGAACAATTTCGACCATTACTGGTTCGATCCATACTTTCTCGTGGTTTAACACGTGCCCCACTTGGCAACATTATAATTACGTCATATTTCCTTTATCAACATTTCTATTCTTGAGAATTTTGAATATTACCTTTCTCCTTGTAAAACCTCTAAGGTTATCCTTCAATCGTTCCTCCTGTATTCCCCAGATACAGGGCATATCAAGATACCATTTATTAATACCAGAATCATTGTCTATATACTTCTGAAAAATTTCTCCACTGATTCTTAAAGGTTGTTATTACCTTAATCATTTCTAATTCATACTGTCAAAACTCACACTATCCCTATTAAGGGTGAAATTCCAACTTTTATGCATTCCCCGAGGATTCATTTTAAGTTACCGATATTCTATCCTTAATTCCACCTTTAAAAGGTACCTTCCTTCATCCAATTTTCTTAATTTCTTACTTCCTTGTCTCCTTAGTCTATCCGCGTCTCATTATTTACCCTTCGAATTATCTCAAGGTTTCATTGAATTCTCCCAACTTACAGGGGATAATTATATATGTATCTCTTATGCCTTCAACCATCTATTTTAACTCATGGTGAATCACCCTCATCCTGACGATTACATACTTTTCTATGTCTATTGCTACGAGTCTTTAGGGTTTCCTCATACCCAACTCCCTTATCATACCTCAAACTCTATTGCCTTTATATTCCTTTCCACTTCAGTTTCTTTTTATTTTCCTTTCTCTTATCATTATTTCATGAACTAACACAACATAAGTATTGATTCCAAACATCCCGTCATTCTGGATTCGTGTCCTCAGAACGAATCTTGATAACTTTTACAACTTAGATTCATAATTCATCATACTCATCCACTTTTGTTCTAGCTCCAAAGCTTTTACACTATCTCCTTATCTTTTGGAATTACTTTCCCGAAAACAATTGACTGAACTTAAATCAGTTTATTCTAACCTCTGGCTCCGTGCCTTTCTTGGTCTTCACCAGCGGGTGGTCTCTCTCTTAGGAGGGTAAGTGACAAAAACAGTCTTTTGTGGTTCGTCAATCATTTAGAATCTCAAATGATTCCTATATTTCCTTTAGCCAGGCTCTTGCCTCGACTGGGTCAGCTTGTTCCTTAGAACTCTAAGAGCTTAGCGACTTAAAGGTCATGAAAGAATTTCCTACCGCATTGTTTCCTCAAGGTGGTGGTTGGGGATAATAGTCTAAGTTCTTTTTTGACAGGTCCATGAATTGCCGTATAGGAGTACCGTCTCGGGTCTCCTTTCCTTACTCGACTTTCTGTTTCCTTAGTATGAAATGTTTCATCCTTCTCCCATACTTGGGGTTATCTTATACGTTAAAATCCTCATTTTCCACTTCATTATGTTATGGGTTCCTTCTATCTTGATGGCGTCCTCCCTGACTATCACATTCAGGGTTTGCCCTTAATCTTATTCCTTGAACTATGACTTTCATTTAAGATCTCATCTTTAAGCTCTTGAACATTTGGAACCCAAATTCTATAGGAATACCTCATTATTCCCTTATCATTTTTCTCGGTATTAATCTCATATCTCTTTGTTGGCTCTCTGCCTTCATTCTTCACTTTTTCTCGCATAATATGTTCTTTTCCGATAATTCGGACTGTATTGCAATCTCAAACAGCTTTTCGGTACCGGCTCCGGTTACCTTCACTACTATTTCCAAAATCTCTTATAAACTCTCCCAAAGACATTATCATCTTGAGTCTCTCCTTTTTACTAAGGGCATCACCCACCACATTGGCTTTCCCCGAATGATAAAGAATCTCCCAATCATTATTCTTGATTAGCTCTAACTGCCTCCTCAGGCATATGTTGAGCTCTTTCTACGTGAAAATGTACTAGAGCACTTATGGCTTAGGTAATTCTCGCACTTCTCTCCATACAAGTAGTGCCTCCAATCTTTAGGGTAAAACTATTGCCACGAGCCTAAGCTCATGGGCGGGGATATCGAATTTTATATTCCCTTAATTGTCTTGACGCGTACGCGATTACCTTACCGTGCTGCATAAGCACGCACCCTAAGCCCTTGTGCGAAGCGTCACTATACTTCACAAAATCTCCTTTTCCATCCGGCAACGCCAGCATAGGGGCCTTCACCAACCTTTGCTTCAGTTCTTGAAAGTTGTTCTCGCATTTCTCTGTCCATTCAATCTTCTCAGTCTTACGAGTAAGCCGCGTTAAAGGGGGCTACTATCTTTACAAACTTGAACGAACCTCCGGTAGTGATCGACCAATCCTACCTCTGGTAGTCGACCTAACCATGGTCATCACTTCATCAGTGGTCCTTTATTCATTCTTGTCAGGATCCTCCATGGGATCCTCCTCAGCAACTATCCCTTCTAGGACAACATCCTCAATATCAACATCATCCGGTCCTGCGTTAGGACGCTCTATCGGATCCACAATCCGATCTCCAATTAGTAATAAAACATCATCGCGCTGTTGCTCCTCAACCTCAGGGTTCGGATTCCCGCTACCATATACGATAACGAACTACGCTTCTATCACGATATTTATAAGGGTTCCCATAAGGGTTTTAACTATCAGTACTATGTTAGGTAGCCCGACTATGAACTTGGCAAGAGTTCTTATCATCTTAGTGAACTTATTATCTTAACGTCACATCATCTCTGAGGTTTATAACACTTAGCTCTGATACCACTTCTGTAACACCCCCAGATCCGGGGTAGGGGATCCAGGTTGTCACGAGTTCCATTTCCCTTAATAACACCCAATCTTAATACACAATCAACTACTCTGTACTGTGACCCCACAATAAACACACTCACCACAAGTTATAGTCTCAGAGATGAATATCCAAAAATAATCACAAGTCGTTTTATTCCACAATTATATGTCAATACACCTTAAAAAGGTTTCTGAATAGATTTACATTTCTTTGCCATTATTACAATTGATAAAGATACATAAGTCTGGTACATTATTAGTTGAAAACTTAGCCTATTGGTAATTTCTACCTCAGCTACAGCGGCCTCAACGCTTCCAGAAAGCTGCGGAACGTTTCCTATTGGCTTGCGAATTGGGAGCTTGGTCTTGTTCATCTTATCTATCTGATGTTGTGTGATGAAAGAAGAAAGCAAGGGTGAGCAGCAAGCCCACCAAAATAATATGTATAATGATTAACAATATATGAGCCTACTCATAATACATATGAAAGTCTTGGTCAAAAGAAATGAACCAAGTTGATATCTTAATGCGATGAAGTCGCAAAATATTCAGTATATATATATATACATATATACTTTTCAAAATATTGGAAGTCCTCTTCTATGCATAATATACACAAAGTCCCAGTGTATAACTGTATAAAAAATATCGTTGCAAGGTGATCTCATATATCTAACCTTGTCTCAACGTTTTTCTGAAAATTTTTGTCATTCATAAGACAATTAATAATTAGATATAAGTTTAAAAGATGAAGTTATAAGATACCCCAATATACTTATATCTTTCCCAAATACTACTTGAACTACCACCGTTCAAGTTATAATTAGTTTCAAAAGTTCATCACATAGATGAGACTACAAGACAAGATTTGAATAGATTCAATCTTTGAATATCATTATAAATAATGAAGTTACGAGATACTTTATTAAGTCCCGACATATATATACACCTATATATATATATACATTTCCTGAAAACCTCTGTCATGTAAAGTATGAACAGAATTGCAATATCCAATAAATTTGGAAAGGAAAGAATTTTGGAATAAACCTGATATCTTGCTGATCAGGCAAAGATACCAATAAGTAACCTTTTCTACTAGTAGATGGACGAATTCCCCACTGGTCATCACCCTGGTCGCAATAGGACCTTATGATGGACTGCCACTCAGCCATTTACGCATTTGATGGACTCCCACTGAGCCACTTACACTTTCATGGACGCCCACTGAGCCCATGTTGCTTATGCCGACTCGATAGATGGACTTACTTCCCGAACGTTGGGTAAGTAATCAATTCATTTACCAAAACTGCAACCTTGTTACGAATATAAAATACACCACAGAGCCGGATCCCTTAGATTTTTGAGCGAGTATTCAAGTCCCCTTAAAATGGAAGATCTTGAATTTGAAAACAAGTTTTGGGATCCGCTCTACCCTTTTTAAATTCATTTTGAAGACTCGAAAACATTTTTAAGAATGTTTGGAGTAATGCTGATTTATGAAATAAATCAGTCCCAATTATGAAAGAAATATCTGAATATTATTATTTAAATAATATTCCCATAAAGAATAATGGAGGTAGAAGTTGGAAAACTTATACTCGAAATGAATAGCAAATAATCAAAGATATACTTATACGAAAGTAATATCTTTATTTGAATAATCAAAAATAAGTTTGATTATCGACACCTTATTCTTCAATAAAATAAAGAATATATTTCAGTAATAAGCGGAATCATAATACCTCGAATGAATATTATAAATAATATTCATTAAATAAAATAAAGGAGTCATACATCCTCAAATGAATATTCAAATAATATTCAATAATAAAATAAAGGAGTCATAAGTCCTCGGATGAATATTTGAATAATATTCAATAATAAAATAAAGGAGTCATAAGTCCTCAGATGAATATTTGAATAATATTCATTTAATAAAATAAAGAAGTCATAAACCCTCGAATGAATATTCATAATAATATTCATTAAATAAAATAAAGTTATCGAATAAACCTTATTCGATTAATAGTTTTGAAAACTATAACCATATATATATAAATATATATGTATATATATACATATATACAAAATCTACTCGGGATCCTCGACACCCGGTTTAGAAAATATTTCCACCTTTTGGGTCCCTATACTAAGGGTATATGCAAGTTACCGCTATCCTCTAGCATAGGTATTATCAACTGAATCAACAGATATATATAGCAAGAATACGAAACAGGCATGCATATATATATATCATAGCAGCATGCTTCAATATATTGCAACATTTGCTAATTAACCAACATGCATCTATCGCAAGATAATGTAAATACATATATACATCACAACAACAGTATAACGGGTAGAAAACTTGCCTGAGCAACTTGGGGTGAAAAAGGCTCGGGACGAGTTTGGTAACCTATAAACAAAAAGTAAGTTGGAATTAAACCAAAGTCACTTGTAAATCTATACTCTAACCAACTCAGACTCTAACGTTCGTTTTGTGCTTACTGATTCTCTTAAGTTACTCGAGTACCCTCGGCTCCACCATTTTTTAATAATTTAACCTTTATGAGTTTTAAGGCGATTCCTTCACGAGTGTCTTACCAACTGCCTAACACACTTACCATAAATGTTTCATACATTAATTAACGCTTTTTGGCCTTTAACCTATGTTTCAAAGTAAGGCGAGGGGAAATGTTTCGTTCGCGAAACGCCGTTACTTAAAACGGTCGTTTCTCCTAAACCGTGCATCGGAATCGAACGAACCACATATCAAAACGAAGCTCGTAACACGAGCTATCTAGACATGGCAATGGTCATAATCTAGCAGGGGTTTCTCGGGTCCTAATGTTATGCACAAAAACAGTCTAAAGAAAATCGGACGTTACGACGGCTATGTTTACGTGATTTCCCAAATTTAAACCATTCAAAACCAACCACAATTCAACCCCAAATCAATCATACAACCAACATCCATCCAAAACACACTCCAACAGCCCCATCAAATCAATGTTACCAATTCATACTTATTTCTCAATTATGAACTAAGAGTTTTACTTAAGTTCATTGACTAATTAACCAAGATTTCCAACTCCAAAAATATCACAAAATCAACCAATCTCTAAACACACAATAATCATGCCTCTCACCAACTAAAATACTCATAACAAGCTTTAACATGATTACACACCCATTACCCTAACCCTTCATCTAAACATTAGGAAATCTAAACAACAAAACTTAAAGCTAAGATCATGAAGAGTTATACCTTCCTTGAAGCTTTTAATCCATGAAAGATCCTTGGAATGCCCATGGAAGCCTTAATCTAACCTCCTACAAGCTTGTTCTTTCAAAGAAATCAAGAACACAAAAATTAATTTCAAGAAAGTACTATTCACCATCTTCTTTCTTGATTTATAGAAAAAAATTGGCTTAGAATTAGAAGCTTAAACTTATAGGAAGTATGTAACTTAACTAGGAGAAGCTAGGATAATTACCTTGCTAAATAGTAAGTGGAGGAGCTTGGACTTTCATTTTTTAAGAAAAGAGGCCGAGAGCTTGAAGAAGAAAATGGGGGTTTTGTGTTTTTTTGATGAAAATGAAATGTTTTGGCTTGGTTGGTTGCTTTTTGTCTTGTTTTTGGTTAATTACTTTTCTAGCCTTGACTTTGTGTGGTTTTAAATCAACCACATCTCCTTCCCCTTATGTCATGCTTATGTCACATTGCTATGTCATCATCCCTTCTAATCTCTTTGATTAGCTTTTAATTGTTTTCCTAATGACCGCTGATCTGTTATACGGTTCGCTTAACTTTCATTTTCATTTATCGTTTGAGGGATCATACCCGGGATCTTATTACTTAGGTTCCCTTAACCTTTCTCAATACATTATATTCCTTTTTATGATCCTCTATTATAATCCTTTAATTTAAATCCTTTTTATCCTGTTACCTTATACTCAATTCTCTCCGTATCTAGTGTATTTCCGGGAAAAATCAAAGTGTTCGGAATTGGATTCTGACGATCTTTGCATACACTTATATACCATATAGAGTACTAATAAAACCTCAGAATATCCATATCAGAACCCCTACATAGTGGCATAAAAAATTTTCTCAATCAGCAAAAACACTATTCATAAGGGTTTCAAAAAAAATTTCCCAAAAATTGGGGTTATTACATTCATAGCTTTAACCATCATCATTGTATTCCTTTGTCACAAGCGCCTATAATTATCCTCTTACCTTTAAAGTGTCGGCCACCTCTTTGGCCTTTCCTGATAGTAAAATTTCCTTACAGTCAATGTCATTTTAACCACCTCCAAATAAATTTTCTACCTCATTTCAATCACAGCTTATGTGAAGATGTTTTCCTTAAATCTGATGAGTAAAAAAAAAATCACCATTTTTCCATAAGTTATTGCCTCAGTCTTTAGAGGTTAATCACTGTCACGACTGACTCTCAATCATACTTAGAACATCTTTTATCTTAAGTCCTAATTGCCCTGAACAATTTCGACCATTACTGGTTCGATCCATACTTTCTCGTGGTTTAACACGTGCCCCACTTGGCAACATTATAATTACGTCATATTTCCTTTATCAACATTTCTATTCTTGAGAATTTTGAATTTTACCTTTCTCCTTGTAAAACCTCTAAGGTTATCCTTGAATCGTTCCTCCTATGTTCCCTAGATACAGGGCATATCAAAATACCATTTACTAATACTAAAACCATTGTCTATATACTTCTGAAAAATTTCTCCACTGATTCTTAAAGGTTGTTGTTACCTTAATCCTTTCCAAATCATACTGTCAAAACTCATACTGTCCCTATTAAGGGCGAAATGCCAACCTTTATGCATTCCCCTAGGATTCATTTTAAGTTACCGATGTTCTATCCGTAATTCCACTTTAAAAAGGTACCTGCATCCTTCCATGGATAAATCAAGTCATATATCCCTGATAAGGGTGTCTTATTCAATCATTCCCACCTCGATAGTATATGCCTAATTTCACAATAACATCTGTATACAAAATGAGGTTAATCAAAATGGCTTCCAAAAGAATCAACGGTTATCCTCTTTTCTTGCCTAATCTGGTAACGATAACAAGGATGTTCTGGAAGATATTGGTCGTGTTCAACGTGAACTTCTTCTTAATAATTCCTTATTTACTTTTGTTGTTTATCTCAACAGTCATCTCAATGTTGGGATATCTTTCATACATGGCGTCTCCCTTTCTGGGTATCAAGCCACCGGTCTTACACTTCACATTCTTGAAGGTCACTTCCTTCCTCCAATTCTCCTAATTTTCTTACTTCCTTGTCTCCTCAACATATCCGCGTCTCATTATTTATCCTTCGAACTATATCAAGGTTTCCTCGAATCCTCCCAACTTACAGGGGATAAAATATATGTATCTCTTATGCCTTCAACCATCAATTTTAACTCATGGTGAATCACCCTCATCCTGACGAATGCATACTTTTCTATTTCTATTGCTACGAGTCTTTAGGGTTTCCTCATACCCAACTCCCTTATCATACCTCAAAATCTATTGCCTTTATATTCCTTTCCACTTCAGTTTTTTTATTTTCCTTTCTCTTGTCATTATTTCATGAACCAACACAACATAAGCATTGATTTCAAACATCCCGTCATTCTGGATTCGTGTCCTCAGAATGAATCTTGATAACTTTTACAACTTAGATTCATAATTCATCATACTCGTCTGCCTTTGTTCTAGCTCTAAAGCTTTTACACTATCTCCATAACCTTGGGAAGTACTTTCCTGAAAACAATTGACTGCACTTAAATCAGTTTATTATAATCTCTTGCTCCGTGCCTTCCTTGGCCTTTCACCAGCGGGTGGCCTCCCTCTTAGGAGGGTAAGTGACAAAAACAGTCTTTTGTGATTCGTCAATCATTTAGAATCTCAAATGATTCCTCTATTTCCTTTAGCCAGGCCCTCGCCTCGGCTGGGCCAGCTTGTTCCTTGGAACTCTGAGGGCTTAGCGACTTAAAGAACCTGAAAGAATTTCTCACCGCATTGTTTTCTCAGGGTGGTGGTTGGGGATAATAGTATAAGTTCTGTCTAGACAGGTCCATAAATTTTCGTATAGGAGTACCGTCTCGGGTCTCCTTTCCTTAGTCTGAACATTCCCTCCTCCTCCCCATAATTGGGGTCATCCTACATATTTTAAATCCTCATTTTCCACTTCATCATGTTATGGGTTTCTTCTATCTTGATGGCGACCCTCCCTGACTATCACGTTCAGGGTTTGCTCTAAATCTTATTCCTCAAACTAGCTTTCATCTAAGATCTCATCTTTAAGTTCTTGAACATTTGGAACCCAAATTCTGTAGGAATGCCTCATTATTCCCTTATCATCTTTCTCGTTATTAATCTCTTATCTATTTGTTGGCTTTCTGCCTTCATTCATCACTTTTTCTTGGCACAATAATAAATTTTCCAATAATTCAGACCGCATAGCGATCTCAAATAGCTTTTCGGTACCGGCTCCGGTTACCTTCGGTTACCTTCACTTCTATTTCCATTTTCTCAAAATCTCTTATAAACTCTCCCAAAGACATTATTATCTTGAGTCTCTCCTTTTTACTAAGGGCATCAGCCACCACATTGGCTTTCCCTAATGATAAAGAATCTCCCAATCATAATTCTTGATTAGCTCTAACCACCTCATTTGGCGCATGTTGAGCTCTTTCTACGTGAAAATGCACTAGAGCACTTATGGCTTGTGTAAATCTCGCACTTCTATCCATACAGGTAGTGCCTCCAATCTTTAGGGCAAAACTATTGCCATGAGCCCAAGCTCATGGGTGGGGATATCGAATTTTATATTCCCTTAATTGTCTTGACGCGGACGCGATTATCTTGCTGTGCTGTATAAGAAGCACCCTAATTCCTTATGCGAAGCGTCACTATACTTCACAAAATCTCCTTTTCCGTCCGGCAACGCCAGCATAGGGGCCGTCACCAACCTTTGCTTCGGTTCTTAAAAGTTGTTCTCGCATTTCTCTGTCCATTCGAACTTCTCAGTCTTACGAGTAAGCCGCGTTAAAGGGGGCTACTATCTTTACAAACTTGAACGAACCTCCGGTAGTGATCGACCAATCCCACCTCTGGTAGTTTCCCTAACCATGGTCATCAAATCCTCAGTGGTCCTTTATTCATTCTTGTCAGGATCCTTCACCGGATCCTCCTCAGCAACAATCTCTTCTAGGACAACATCCTCAACCGTTACATCCTCAATATCAACATCATCCGGTCCTGCGTTAGGAAGTTCTATCGGATCCACTATCCGATCTCCAATTAGTAATAAAACATCATCGCGTTGTTACTCCTCAACCTCAGGGTTCGGAGTCCCGCTACCATATACGATAACGAACTACGCTTCTATCGCTACATTTATAAGGGTTCCCATAAGGGTTTTAACTGTCAGTACTACATTAGGTAGTCCGACTATGAACTTGGCAAGAGTTCTTATTTATCTTAGTGAACTTATTATCTTAACGTCACATCATCTCTGAGGTTTATAACGCTTAGCTCTGATACCACTTCTGTAACACCCCCAAATCCGGGGTCGGGGATCCGGGTTGTCACGAGTTCCATTTCCCTTAATAACACCCAATCTTAATAAATTATCAACTACTCTGTACTGTGACCCCACAATAAACACACACACCACAAGTTATAGTCTCAGAGATGAATATCCAAAAATAATCACAAGTCGTTTTATTCCACAATTATATGCCAATACACCTTAAAGGTTTTTTGAATAAATTTACATTTTCTTTACCATTATTACAATTCATATTATACATAAGTCTGGTACATCAAAAGTTGAAAGCCTAGCCTATTGGTAATTTCTACCTCAGCTACAGCGGCCTCAACGCTTCCCGAAAGCTGCGGAACGTTTCCTATCCGCTTGCGAATTGGGAGCTTGGTCCTGTTCATCTTATCTATCTGATGTTGTGTGATGAAAAAAGAAAGCAAGGGTGAGCAACAAGCCCACCGAAATAATATGTATAATAATTTACAATATATGAGCATTCTCATAGTACTCAAGAAAGTCTTGGTTAAGAAGAAATGAACCAAGTTGATATCTTAATGCGATGAAGTCGCAAAATATTCAGTATATATATACATATATACTTTTCAAAATATTGGAAGTCCTCTTCCATGCATAATACACACAGAGTTCCAGTGTATAACTGTATAAAAATATCGTTGCAAGGTGATCTCATATATCTAACCTTGTCTCAATGTTTTTCTGAAAATCTTTATCATGCATAAGATAATCATTTACTAGATATAAGTTTAAAAGATGAAGTTACAAGATACTCCAATATACTTATATCTTTTCCAAATACTACTTGAACTACCACCGTTCAAGTTATAATTAGTTTCAAAAGTTCATCACGTACATGAGACTACAAGATAATACTTGAATAGATTCAATCTTTGAAATATTATTGAATGAAATGAAGTTACGAGATACTTCATTAAGTCCTGATATATATATATACACCTATATATATCTCTCATACATTTCCTGAAAACCTCTGTCATGTAAAGTATGAACAGAGTTACAATATCCAATGAATTTGGAAAGAAAAGAAATTTTGGCATAAACCTGATATCTTGCTGATCAGGCAAAGATACCAATAAGTAACCTTTTATACTAGTAGATGGATGAATCCCCCACCGGTCATCACCCTGGCCTCATTAGGACCTTGTGCTGGACCGCCACCCGGCCTCTTACGCGTTGATGGACTGCCACCCAGCCACTTACACTTTGATAGACCGTACCCCGGCCTGTCGCTTATGCCGACTCAATTAGATGGGCTTACTTCCCGAACGTTGGGTAAGTAATCAATCCATTTGTTTTCTCAAAACAGCAACCACGTTGCGAATGTAAAATGCACCACAGAGCTGGATCCCCCAGGTTTTGATCGAGTATTTAAATCCCCTTTGAAAGGAAGATCTTAAATATAAAAATGAGTTTTGGGATCCGCTCTAACTTTTAAAAATCATTTTGAAGACTCGAAAACACTTTAAAGAGTGTTTGGAGTAATGCTGATTTAATGAAGTAAATCAGTCCCAATATATTTAGAAAATATCTGAATATTATTATTTAAATAATATTCCCATAGAGAATAATCTTATAAAAATAATCGAAGTAGAAGTTTTAAAACTTATACTTGAAATGGATATTAAATAACCAAAGATATACTTATATGAAAGTACTATCTTTATTTGAATAATCGAAAATAAGTTTGATTATTGACACCTTATTCTTTAATAAAATAAAGAATATATTTCAGTAATAAGCGGAGTCATAATACCTCGAATGAATATTATAAATAATATTCATTAAATAAAATAAAGGAGTCATACATCCTCAAATGAATATTCAAATAATATTCAATTAATAAATAAAAGGAGTCATAAGCCCTCGAATGAATATTCGAAATAATATTCAATAATAAAATAAAGGAGTCATAAGTCCTCGGATGCATATTCGAAATAATATTCAATAATAAAATAAATTTATCGAATAAACCTTATTTGATTAATAGTTTTGAAAACTATAACCATATATATATATATAAATATATATATATAAAATCTACTCGGGATCCTCGACTCCCGGTTTTAGAAAATGTTTTTCATCTTTGGGTCCCCTATAATAAGGGTATATGCAATTACTGCTATTCTCTAGCATAGGTATTATCAACTGAACCAACAGATATATATGGCAAGACTACGAAACAGGCATGCATATATATACCATAACAACATGCTTCAATATATCGCAACATTTGCTAATTAACCAACATGCATCTATCGCAAGATAATGCATTATACATATATACATCACAACAACAGTATAACGGATAGAAAACTTGCCTGAGCGGACTGGGGGTTTACGAATGGCTCGGGACGAGTCTGGTAACCTATAAGCAACAAGTAAGTTGGAATTAAACCAAAGTCACTTGTAAATCTATACTCTAACCAACTCAGGACTCTAACGCTCGTTTTGCGTTTAACGATTTACTTAAGTCGATCGAGTACCCTCGGCTCCACCCATTTTTAATAAATTACCCATTATGAGTTTTTAAAGCGATTCTTTCGCGAGTGCCTTACCATTTGCTAATACACTTTACATAATGATCATACTCCAATTAGTCCTTTAGGGTCCTTAACCAATGTTTCAAAGTAAGGCGAGGGATAATGTTCTGTTCGCGAAACACGTTACTTGAAACGGTCGTTTCTCCTAAACCGTGCATCGGAATCGAACGAACTACATATCAAAACGAAGCTCGTAACATGAGCTATCTAAACATGGCAATGGTCAAAATCTAGAAGGGGGTTCACGGGTCCTAATTTTATGAACAAAAGCAGTCTAAAGTAAATCGGACATTACGACGGCTATGTTACGCGATTTTCCCAAATTTTAAACCATTCAAAAACCATCACAATTCAACTCAACCCATTCATACAACCAAAGTCCATCCTTATGCACATCATAACAGCCCCCAATCGATTCAATATTAACATTTATAACTTATGCCTAAGCTTGAATTTAACTATACTTAAGTTCTTTTAACCAAAACAACAAGATTCACCATTCCATTTCACTACCACTCCAACCCACACTCTAAACCACAAGCATTAAGCTACTATATCACCATAATAATCAAAATCATCTTATTATACATAGGAATCTAGGGTTTGGAGATGATATACCTTCCTTGAAGTGGTGGGAGTAGCTAGGAAGCCTTAAGAAGCTTTGAGAAGTCTTATGGATGCTTGGATCTTAAAGGAAAACAAGAAAAAATTCAAGTTAAAACCTTGAAGACACTATTCATTGTCTTCTTCATTGATTTATTGAAGAAGATTGAGAAAGAATTGAAGGCTTAAACTCATGAATAGCCATAACTATGCATATAAAGATGATTAGGGAATTAACTCACCAATTTAGGAAGCTGGATCTTGGATTTTTGAAAATTCTTGCCTTTAAAAAGTGAAAAAGCCCGAGAGCCAATGAAGAAATAATGCCTTGGTTCCTTTTTGTTTTGATGAAGAATGAATTATTTGGCTTGGTGGTTGGTTTTGTTTTTGTTTTAGTTAATTACCTATTTAACCTTGGACTTTGTGTGGTTCTCATTCAACCACACCTCCTTCCTTCCCATGTCATGCTTGTGTCATGCTTATGATGTTATCTTTCCTCCTTGTCCTCTTTCTCATTGGTTGGGTGACATCATCCCCCACTAATCTCTTTGATTAACTTCCTAATTGTTTGCCTAATGACCGCTGATCTGTTATACGGTTCGCTTAACTTTCAGTTTTCGTTTTATCGTTTTTGAGGGATCATACCCGGGATCTTATTACTTAGGTTCCCTTAACCTTTCTCAATATATCATATTCCTTTATGATCCTCTCTTATAATCCTTTAATTTAAATCTTTTTATCCTGTTACCCTATACTCAATTCTTTCCGTATCTAGTGGATTTCTGGGAAAATCAAAGTGGTTCGGAATTTGGATTCTGACGATCTTTACATACACTTATATCCCATATAAAGTACTAATAAAATCTCAAAATATCCATACTAGAACCCCTACATAGTGTGGCATGAAAAGTTTTCCCATTCAGCAAAACACTATTCATAAGGGTTTCAAAAATTTCCAAAATTGGGGTTATTACAGTCTCCCCCCTATAACGGATTCCGTCCCGGAATCCAGATAGAAAATGAATAGGGCTATCTCTTAGCATTGCACTTTTAACTCTCGAGAAATTTTCCCACATGTGGTCCTGACCACCAAAACTCCGCTAGTTGATATACCCTTCTCCTAAGTACTTGTCCGTTTCACTCTATAACTCTTCGGGTTGTCATATATGTACGTCGGTTGCATGTTCTAGGCGCTTCTATGCCCCTATTAGGGCATAGAATGACACTTCATAACATTGAGTAGTGAAACAACGTTATGACTTGCTACAGTTTGGGTAAGGCTAGCTCATACTCTAAACTTCCCAATACTCTTAATAGTATCCAAGGGTCCGACCAAATGGAGGGCCTTAGGCTTTCTTCTTTCCGTCTCATCCAATCCTTTTTCCAAGGGTTTCCAAGGGGATACCTTTAACAAAACTAGGTCCTTATTCATCTTGTCCTTTGTGTCAATTCAACATACTTCTTATGTCCATCTTGGGCTACTACCAGCCGTCCCCTAATTAGATCTATTATATCCTTGGTCCCTTGGACCACTGCTGGTCCGAACATCTAGCACTCTGCAACTTCATTCTGATACAAGGGAAATCGGCATCTCTTTTTGTATAGGGCCTCGTAAGGCGACATTCCAACACTGCCATATCATCCATCGTCATAAGAAAACTCAATTCGTGCTAAGTGATCATTCCAATTTCTTTCAAATCTATTGCACTGACTCTCATTATAACTTTTAGCATTAGAGCTTTTGCTTCTCAATACCCATTCTTTTCCAGTTCGTAATCGCTACTACCTTCCGTTCCTAATATTATACTGGTTATACTTCTGCTCGTTAGCGTTCTATAACCTTTTAATAACCACGTCACCCTTAGTATCACGAATGTGTTTCCATTCCGAAACTACCACAACTTTACTACTCCTTTTTCAGCTGCTTCTATCTTTGGAAGCTTGATCCATCGTATAGAAGTAAAAGAATTTATTGAGAGATCACTATGTTCATGAACCACTTGTTACATTGCATAGTTAGTACAGAAGGTGGCCAGCCTTTAGTCCTTGACAAGCAATTAAACAACATGTGGTATCCTACTAGGCTTCTATCACACAGATAGATAGTTCATTCGGTAATACCTCCCCTTCTGGAAGGGTTGTTCTTCTCAGTTTATATGAAATGAAAAGAAGAGAAAAGAACGAATTGAAGAGAATTGTATATATGAAAAAATATACTGCCACAAAATATCTGGCTTGGAACCTACCTCTGAACTATAGAGGTTTGTCATAGTAGAACAAAACATATATGTATTTATATCACCATCAAGTATTATCGCATCACATTTTGCATGCTTAAATATCCGTCCATCATTTTAGGGACCCATGCTCTTCCTCGAGCTTAGACACAATCACCTTTGAAACCTCCCTCGATATCGAAAATCGAATCTGGGATCTCATTCTAGACATCATCGTTACTAGAATCCTATGCTTGCACCGCAACCTTCCTCCTATAGTAATACGACTCTCTTTTCATAAGAGGAATAAATATTTAATAGGTAAATAATCTACTTAATTAGTCTATTCAATGATAATTATACATCACCACGGACCCGATTAGTGGTACTCAACCTCAACATCCATTCCAATACAACTCTCCCGGTTGTAATCAGCTCATTACTCGCAGAATCATTGCTGCATTACTATGGTCCACCACTGACCTATTGTCGTCATTCACTTTCCATGAAATCTTAATATCCAACCATACGGAGTCCATACATGTCGTATAGAATCCTTCTAAGGAGTTAACATAATCATCATTCATGATTCATGGAGAACACTCCAGACTCCTGGCATACTTTCATGACATGAAGTAGATAAAATTGCAGAAGAGTTTCAGTCAAAGCAACGATAGCAGGTTAATACCCTTCTTAATCGTATGCCTTAAATAGAAGACTTAACTCAAATGGTTCGTTTAGTCCTTTTTGAAACATGGTCCAGGCTCATTCTCAAGATAGTACCTTCTAAGATAGATAGCCCGCTAATGGCGATTACACGAATTAAACCTTTACCCAACTACTATTACAGTGGAGTATTGCACAGTCATCAGAAGAATGTCATCTGTAAACAACCCCCCAAATCCCGGGGTCGGGGATCCGGGTTGTCATGAGTTCCATTTCCCTTAATAACACCCAATCTTAACTAATACTCAATACTCTGTACTTTGACCCCACAATATACACACACACACCACAAGTTATAGTCTCAGAGATGAATATCCCAAAAATAATCACAAGTCGTTTTATTCCACAATTATATGTCAATACACCTTAAAAGGTTTCTGGATAATTTACATTTATTTGCCATTATTACAATTCATAAATATACATAAGTCTGGTACATTATTAGTTGAAAACTTAGCCTATTGGTACTTTCTACCTCAGCTACAACGGCCTCAACGCTTCCAGAAAGCTGCGGAACGTCTCCTAATCGCTTGTGAATCGGGAGCTTGGTCCTGTTCATCTTATCTATCTGATGTTGTGTGATGAAAGAAGAAAGCAAGGGTGAGCAGCAAGCCCACCAAAATAATATGTATAATGATTAACAATATATGAGCCTACTCATAATACTCATGAAAGTCTTGGTCAAAAGAAATGAACCAAGTTGATATCTTAATGCGATGAAGTCGCAAAATATTCAGTATATATATATATACATATATACTTTTCAAAATATTGGAAGTCCTCTTCCATGCATAATATACACAAAGTCCCAGTGTATAACTGTATAAAAAATATCGTTGCAAGGTGATCTCATATATCTAACCTTGTCTCAACGTTTTTCTGAAAATCTTTGTCATTCATAAGACAATTATTAATTAGATATAAGTTTAAAAGATGAAGTTACAAGATACCCCAATATACTTATATCTTTCCCAAATACTACTTGAACTACCACCGTTCAAGTTATAATTAGTTCAAAAGTTCATCACATAGATGAGACTACAAGACAAGATTTGAATAGATTCAATCTTTGAATATCATTATAAATAATGAAGTTACGAGATACTTCATTAAGTCCCGACATATATATACACCTATATATATATATACATTTCCTGAAAACCTCTGTCATGTAAAGTATGAACAGAATTGCAATATCCAATAAATTTGGAAAGGAAAGAATTTTGGCATAAACCTGATATCCTTGCTGATCAGGCAAAGATACCAATAAGTAACCTTTTCTACTAGTAGATGGACGAATTCCCCACTGGTCATCACCCTGGTCTCAATAGGACCTTATGCTGGACTGCCACTCAGCCACTTATAGCATTTGATGGCCTCCCACTGAGCCACTTACACTATCATGGACGCCCACTGAGCCCATGTTGCTTATGCCGACTCGATAGATGGACTTACTTCCCGAACGTTGGGTAAGTAATCAATTCATTTACCAAAACTGTAACCTTGTTGCGAATATAAAATACACCACAGAGCTGGATCCCTTAGATTTTTGAGCGAGTATTCAAGTCCCCTTAAAATGGAAGATCTTGAATTTGAAAACAAGTTTTGGGATCCGCTCTACCCTTTTTAAATTCATTTTGAAGACTCGAAACATTTTTAAGAATGTTTGGAGTAATGCTGATTTATGAAATAAATCAGTCCCAATTATGAAAGAAATATCTGAATATTATTATTTAAATAATATTCCCATAAAGAATAATGGAGGTAGAAGTTGGAAAACTTATACTCGAAATGAATAGCAAATAATCAAAGATATACTTATACGAAAGTAATATCTTTATTTGAATAATCAAAAATAAGTTTGATTATCGACACCTTATTCTTTAATAAAATAAAGAATATATTTCAGTAATAAGCGGAGTCATAATACATCGAATGAATATTATAAATAATATTCATTAAATAAAATAAAGGAGTCATACATCCTCAAATGAATATTCAATAATATTGCAATAATAAAATAAAGAAGTCATAAGTCCTCGGATGAATATTTGAATAATATTCAATAATAAAATAAAGGAGTCATAAGTCCTCGGATGAATATTTGAATAATATTCATTTAATAAAATAAAGAAGTCATAAACCCTCGAATGAATATTCATAATAATATTCATTAAATAAAATAAAGTTATCGAATAAACCTTATTCGATTAATAGTTTTGAAAACTATAACCATATATATAATAATATATATGTATATATATACTATATACAAAATCTACTCGGGATCCTCGACTCCCGGTTTAGAAAATATTTCCACCTTTTGGGTCCCTATACTAAGGGTATATGCAAGTTACCGCTATCCTCTAGCATATGTATTATCAACTGAATCAACAGATATATATAGCAAGAATACGAAACAGGCATGCATATATATATATATATATATCATAGCAGCATGCTTCAATATATTGCAACATTTGCTAATTAACCAACAGTGCATCTATCGCAAGATAATGTAAATACATATATACATCACAACAACAGTATAACGGGTAGAAAACTTGCCTGAGCAACTTGGGTGAAAAAGGCTCGGGACGAGTCTGGTAACCTTATAAACAACAAGTAAGTTGGAATTAAACCAAAGTCACTTGTAAATCTATACTCTAACCAACTCAGACTCTAACGCTCGTTTTGTGCTTACTGATTCTCTTAAGTCACTCGAGTACCCTCGGCTCCACCATTTTTTAATAATTTACCTTTACGAGTTTTAAGGCGATTCCTTCGCGAGTGTCTTACCAACTGCCTAACAACTTACAATAAATGTTTCATACATTAATTAACCCTTTTTGGCCTTTAACCTATGTTTCAAAGTAAGGCGAGGGAAATGTTTCGTTCGCGAAACGCCGTTACTTAAAACGGTCGTTTCTCCTAAACCGTGCATCGGAATCGAACGAACCACATATCAAAACGAAGCTCGTAACACGAGCTATCTAGACATGGCAATGGTCATAATCTAGCAGGGGGTTCTCGGGTCCTAATGTTATGCACAAAAACAGTCTAAAGAAAATCGGACGTTACGACGGCTATATTTACGTGATTTCCCAAATTTAAACCATTCAAAACCAACCACAATTCAACCCCAAATCAATCATACAACCAACATCCATCCAAAACACACTCCAACAGCCCCATCAAATCAATGTTACCAATTCATACTTATTTCTCAATTATGAACTAAGAGTTTTACTTAAGTTCATTGACTAATTAACCAAGATTTCCAACTCCAAAAATATCACAAAATCAACCAATCTCTAAACACACAATAATCATGCCTCTCACCAACTAAAATACTCATAACAAGCTTTAACATGATTACACACCCATTATCCCTAACCCTTCATCTAAACATTAGGAAATCTAAACAACAAAACTTAAAGCTAAGATCATGAAGAGTTATACCTTCCTTGAAGCTTTTAATCCATGAAAGATCCTTGGAATGCCCATGGAAGCCTTAATCTAACCTCCTACAAGCTTGTTCTTTCAAAGAAATCAAGAACACAAAAATTAATTTCAAGAAAGTACTATTCACATCTTCTTTCTTGATTTATAGAAAAAGATTGGCTTGGAATTAGAAGCTTAAACTTATAGGAAGTATGTAACTTAACTAGGAGAAGCTAGGATAATTACCTTGCTAAATAGTAAGTGGAGGAGCTTGGACTTTCATTTTTTAAGAAAAGAGGCAGAGAGCTTGAAGAAGAAAATGGGGGTTTTGTGTTTTTTGATGAAAATGAAATGTTTTGGCTTGGTTGGTTGCTTTTTGTCTTGTTTTTGGTTAATTACTTTTCTAGCCTTGACTTTGTGTGGTTTTAAATCAACCACATCTCCTTCCCCTTATGTCATGCTTATGTCACATTGCTATGTCATCATCCCTTCTAATCTCTTTGATTAGCTTCTAATTGTTTGCCTAATGACCGCTGATCTGTTATACGGTTCGCTTAACTTTCGTTTTCGTTTATCGTTTGAGGGATCATACCCGGGATCTTATTACTTAGATTCCCTTAACCTTTCTCAATACATTATATTCCTTTTTATGATCCTCTATTATAATCCTTTAATTTAAATCCTTTTTATCCTGTTACCTTATACTCAATTCTCTCCGTATCTAGTGTATTTCCGGGAAAAATCAAAGTGTTCGGAATTGGATTCTGACGATCTTTGCATACACTTATATACCACATAGAGTACTAATAAAACCTCAGAATATCCATATCAGAACCCCTACATAGTGGCATAAAAAATTTCTCAATCAGCAAAAACACTATTCATAAGGGTTTCAAAAAAATTTCCCAAAAATTGGGGTTATTACAGTCTCCCCTCCTTAAAAGGATTCCGTCCCGGAATCAGATAGAAATGAATAGCGATACTTTCTTAGTATTGCACTTTCTAACTCTCAAGTCAATTTTCCCACATTGTGGTTCTACCATCAAACTCTTACTAGTTTGATAACCCTTCTCCTAAGCACTCGTTCCTTCTTAATCTATACCCTTCCTGGTTGCTCCATATAGGTTACGTCTGGTTGCATGTCTATGCGCTCCTATGCCCCTATTTATCTGGCATCTGAATTACACTTCCTTAACATTGATACGTGAAACACGTTATGACTTGCTACATGTTCTGGGGTAAGGCTAGCTCATATGCTAACCTCCCAATACTTCTTAATATATCCAAGGGTCCAACAATTGGTGGACTTAGCTTTCCTTTCTTTCCGAATCTCATTAATTCTTTTCAAGGGAATACTTTTAACAATACAAGGTTGCCTCCTTCCTATTCTTTGTCCTTTCGTGTCAAATCGACATACTTCTTATGTCCCTTCCTGGCTACTACCAGTCGTCCTCTGATTAGATCTATTATATCCCTGGTCCTTTGGACTACTGCGGGTCCGAGCATCTTGCGCTCTACAACTTCATCCTAACATAAGGGAGATCGACATTGTCTTCCCTCAAGGATCTCATAAGGCGATACCTCAATACTGACATATGATCTATTGTCGTAAGAAAACTCAACCCGTGTTAAGTGATCATTCCAATTTCTTTCAAGTCTATTACACAGACTCTCATTATAGCTTTTAGCATTAGAGCTTTTGCTTCTCACTACCCATCCTTTTCCAGTTCGTAGTCGCTACTACCTTCCGTTCCTAATATTATACTAGTTATACTTTTGCTCGTTAGCGTTCTATAACCTTTTAATAACCACGTCAACCTTAGTATCACGAATGTGATTTCCATTCCGAATACTACCACAACTTTATTACTCCTTTTTCAGCTGTTTCTATTTCCCAAAGTTTGATCAATCATATAGAAGTAAAGGAATTTGTTGAGAGATCACTATGATCATGAACACTTGTTATATCGCATAGTTAGTACAGAAGGTGGCCAGCCTTTAGTACTTGACAAGCAATTAAACAATAGATGGTATCCTACTAGGCTTCTATCACACAGATAGATAGTCATTCGGCAATACCTCCCCTTCTGGAAGGGTTGTTCTTCTAGCTTACATGAAATGAAAAGAAGAGAAAAGAACGAATTGAAGAGAATTGTATATATGAAAAAAAATATATACTGCCACAAAATATCTGGCTTGGAACCTACCTCTGAACTATAGAGGTTTGTCATAGGAGAACAAAACATATGTATTTATATCAACATCAAGTATTATCGCTATCGCATTTTGCATGCTTAAATATTTTTTGCTATTCCGTCCATCATTCTATGGACCCATGCTCTTCCTCGAGCTTATACACAATCACCTTTGAAACTCCCTCGACATCGAAAATCGAATCTGGGTTTTCATTCCATACATCACCGTTACTAAAATTCTATGCTTGCACTGCAACCTTCCTCGTATAGTAATACGACTCTCTATTGATAAGTAGAATAAATATACAATAGGTAGATACTCTACTTAATTAGTCTATCAATGATAACTTATACACTACCACGACCCGATTAGTGGTACTCAATCTCAACACCCATTCCAATACAACTCTCATGGTTGTAATCAGCTCACTACTCGCAGAATCATTGCTGCCTTACTATGGTCCACCACTGACCTACTATCGTCATTCACTTTTCCATAAATCTTAATATCTAACCATACGGAGTCCATACATGTCGTATCAAATCATTCTAAGGAGGTAACATAATCACCATTCCTGATTCATGAAGAACACTCCTGATCCTGACATACATACATGACATGAAGCAGATAAAATTGCAGAAGAGTTTCAATCAAAGCAACGATAGCAGGTTAATATCATTCTAAATCATATGCCTTAAATAGAAGACTTACTCAAAGGTTCGTCTAGTCCTTTTTGAAATATGGTCCTGGCTTATCTCAAGATAGGACCTTCTAAGATAGATAGCCCGTTCATGGCGATTACACGAATTATATCTTTACCAACTACTATTACGGTTGGGTATTGCACAGTCATCAGAAGGAATGTCAATCTTCCAAACCATAATACAACCTTCACAGTTTTAACCATCATCACTGTATTCTTTTGGCACACGCGCCTATAATTATCCACTTACCTTTAAAGTGTCGGCCACCTCTTTGGCCTTTCCTGATAGTAAAATTTCCTTACAGTCAATGTCATTTTAACCACCTCCAAATAAATTTTCTACCTTATTTCAATCACAGCTTATGTGAAAATGCTTTTCTTTAATATCTGATGAGTAAATAAATAAAAAAATATCACCATTTTTCCATAAGTTATTGCCTCAGTCTTTAGAGGCTAATCACTGTCAAGACTGACTCTCAATCATACTTAGAACATCTTTTATCTTAAGTCCTAATTGCCCTGAACAATTTCGACCATTACTGGTTCGATCCATACTTTCTCGTGGTTTAACACGTGCCCCACTTGGCAACATTATAATTACGTCATATTTCCTTTATCAACATTTCTATTCTTGAGAATTTTGAATATTACCTTTCTCCTTGTAAAACCTCTAAGGTTATCCTTCAATCGTTCCTCCTGTATTCCCCAGATACAGGGCATATCAAGATACCATTTATTAATACCAGAATCATTGTCTATATACTTCTGAAAAATTTCTCCACTGATTCTTAAAGGTTGTTATTACCTTAATCATTTCTAATTCATACTGTCAAACTCACACTATCCCTATTAAGGGTGAAATTCCAACTTTTATGCATTCCCCGAGGATTCATTTTAAGTTACCGATATTCTATCCTTAATTCCACCTTTAAAAGGTACCTTCCTTCATCCAATTTTCTTAATTTCTTACTTCCTTGTCTCCTTAGTCTATCCGCGTCTCATTATTTACCCTTCGAATTATCTCAAGGTTTCATTGAATTCTCCCAACTTACAGGGGATAATTATATATGTATCTCTTATGCCTTCAACCATCTATTTTAACTCATGGTGAATCACCCTCATCCTGACGATTACATACTTTTCTATGTCTATTGCTACGAGTCTTTAGGGTTTCCTCATACCCAACTCCCTTATCATACCTCAAACTCTATTGCCTTTATATTCCTTTCCACTTCAGTTTCTTTTTATTTTCCTTTCTCTTATCATTATTTCATGAACTAACACAACATAAGTATTGATTCCAAACATCCCGTCATTCTGGATTCGTGTCCTCAGAACGAATCTTGATAACTTTTACAACTTAGATTCATAATTCATCATACTCATCCACTTTTGTTCTAGCTCCAAAGCTTTTACACTATCTCCTTATCTTTTGGAATTACTTTCCCGAAAACAATTGACTGAACTTAAATCAGTTTATTCTAACCTCTGGCTCCGTGCCTTTCTTGGTCTTCACCAGCGGGTGGTCTCTCTCTTAGGAGGGTAAGTGACAAAAACAGTCTTTTGTGGTTCGTCAATCATTTAGAATCTCAAATGATTCCTATATTTCCTTTAGCCAGGCTCTTGCCTCGACTGGGTCAGCTTGTTCCTTAGAACTCTAAGAGCTTAGCGACTTAAAGGTCATGAAAGAATTTCCTACCGCATTGTTTCCTCAAGGTGGTGGTTGGGGATAATAGTCTAAGTTCTTTTTTGACAGGTCCATGAATTGCCGTATAGGAGTACCGTCTCGGGTCTCCTTTCCTTACTCGACTTTCTGTTTCCTTAGTATGAAATGTTTCATCCTTCTCCCATACTTGGGGTTATCTTATACGTTAAAATCCTCATTTTCCACTTCATTATGTTATGGGTTCCTTCTATCTTGATGGCGTCCTCCCTGACTATCACATTCAGGGTTTGCCCTTAATCTTATTCCTTGAACTATGACTTTCATTTAAGATCTCATCTTTAAGCTCTTGAACATTTGGAACCCAAATTCTATAGGAATACCTCATTATTCCCTTATCATTTTTCTCGGTATTAATCTCATATCTCTTTGTTGGCTCTCTGCCTTCATTCTTCACTTTTTCTCGCATAATATGTTCTTTTCCGATAATTCGGACTGTATTGCAATCTCAAACAGCTTTTCGGTACCGGCTCCGGTTACCTTCACTACTATTTCCAAAATCTCTTATAAACTCTCCCAAAGACATTATCATCTTGAGTCTCTCCTTTTTACTAAGGGCATCACCCACCACATTGGCTTTCCCCGAATGATAAAGAATCTCCCAATCATTATTCTTGATTAGCTCTAACTGCCTCCTCAGGCATATGTTGAGCTCTTTCTACGTGAAAATGTACTAGAGCACTTATGGCTTAGGTAATTCTCGCACTTCTCTCCATACAAGTAGTGCCTCCAATCTTTAGGGTAAAACTATTGCCACGAGCCTAAGCTCATGGGCGGGGATATCGAATTTTATATTCCCTTAATTGTCTTGACGCGTACGCGATTACCTTACCGTGCTGCATAAGCACGCACCCTAAGCCCTTGTGCGAAGCGTCACTATACTTCACAAAATCTCCTTTTCCATCCGGCAACGCCAGCATAGGGGCCTTCACCAACCTTTGCTTCAGTTCTTGAAAGTTGTTCTCGCATTTCTCTGTCCATTCAATCTTCTCAGTCTTACGAGTAAGCCGCGTTAAAGGGGGCTACTATCTTTACAAACTTGAACGAACCTCCGGTAGTGATCGACCAATCCTACCTCTGGTAGTCGACCTAACCATGGTCATCACTTCATCAGTGGTCCTTTATTCATTCTTGTCAGGATCCTCCATGGGATCCTCCTCAGCAACTATCCCTTCTAGGACAACATCCTCAATATCAACATCATCCGGTCCTGCGTTAGGACGCTCTATCGGATCCACAATCCGATCTCCAATTAGTAATAAAACATCATCGCGCTGTTGCTCCTCAACCTCAGGGTTCGGATTCCCGCTACCATATACGATAACGAACTACGCTTCTATCACGATATTTATAAGGGTTCCCATAAGGGTTTTAACTATCAGTACTATGTTAGGTAGCCCGACTATGAACTTGGCAAGAGTTCTTATCATCTTAGTGAACTTATTATCTTAACGTCACATCATCTCTGAGGTTTATAACACTTAGCTCTGATACCACTTCTGTAACACCCCCAGATCCGGGGTAGGGGATCCAGGTTGTCACGAGTTCCATTTCCCTTAATAACACCCAATCTTAATACACAATCAACTACTCTGTACTGTGACCCCACAATAAACACACTCACCACAAGTTATAGTCTCAGAGATGAATATCCAAAAATAATCACAAGTCGTTTTATTCCACAATTATATGTCAATACACCTTAAAAAGGTTTCTGAATAGATTTACATTTCTTTGCCATTATTACAATTGATAAAGATACATAAGTCTGGTACATTATTAGTTGAAAACTTAGCCTATTGGTAATTTCTACCTCAGCTACAGCGGCCTCAACGCTTCCAGAAAGCTGCGGAACGTTTCCTATTGGCTTGCGAATTGGGAGCTTGGTCTTGTTCATCTTATCTATCTGATGTTGTGTGATGAAAGAAGAAAGCAAGGGTGAGCAGCAAGCCCACCAAAATAATATGTATAATGATTAACAATATATGAGCCTACTCATAATACATATGAAAGTCTTGGTCAAAAGAAATGAACCAAGTTGATATCTTAATGCGATGAAGTCGCAAAATATTCAGTATATATATATATACATATATACTTTTCAAAATATTGGAAGTCCTCTTCTATGCATAATATACACAAAGTCCCAGTGTATAACTGTATAAAAAATATCGTTGCAAGGTGATCTCATATATCTAACCTTGTCTCAACGTTTTTCTGAAAATTTTTGTCATTCATAAGACAATTAATAATTAGATATAAGTTTAAAAGATGAAGTTATAAGATACCCCAATATACTTATATCTTTCCCAAATACTACTTGAACTACCACCGTTCAAGTTATAATTAGTTTCAAAAGTTCATCACATAGATGAGACTACAAGACAAGATTTGAATAGATTCAATCTTTGAATATCATTATAAATAATGAAGTTACGAGATACTTTATTAAGTCCCGACATATATATACACCTATATATATATATACATTTCCTGAAAACCTCTGTCATGTAAAGTATGAACAGAATTGCAATATCCAATAAATTTGGAAAGGAAAGAATTTTGGAATAAACCTGATATCTTGCTGATCAGGCAAAGATACCAATAAGTAACCTTTTCTACTAGTAGATGGACGAATTCCCCACTGGTCATCACCCTGGTCGCAATAGGACCTTATGATGGACTGCCACTCAGCCATTTACGCATTTGATGGACTCCCACTGAGCCACTTACACTTTCATGGACGCCCACTGAGCCCATGTTGCTTATGCCGACTCGATAGATGGACTTACTTCCCGAACGTTGGGTAAGTAATCAATTCATTTACCAAAACTGCAACCTTGTTACGAATATAAAATACACCACAGAGCCGGATCCCTTAGATTTTTGAGCGAGTATTCAAGTCCCCTTAAAATGGAAGATCTTGAATTTGAAAACAAGTTTTGGGATCCGCTCTACCCTTTTTAAATTCATTTTGAAGACTCGAAAACATTTTTAAGAATGTTTGGAGTAATGCTGATTTATGAAATAAATCAGTCCCAATTATGAAAGAAATATCTGAATATTATTATTTAAATAATATTCCCATAAAGAATAATGGAGGTAGAAGTTGGAAAACTTATACTCGAAATGAATAGCAAATAATCAAAGATATACTTATACGAAAGTAATATCTTTATTTGAATAATCAAAAATAAGTTTGATTATCGACACCTTATTCTTCAATAAAATAAAGAATATATTTCAGTAATAAGCGGAATCATAATACCTCGAATGAATATTATAAATAATATTCATTAAATAAAATAAAGGAGTCATACATCCTCAAATGAATATTCAAATAATATTCAATAATAAAATAAAGGAGTCATAAGTCCTCGGATGAATATTTGAATAATATTCAATAATAAAATAAAGGAGTCATAAGTCCTCAGATGAATATTTGAATAATATTCATTTAATAAAATAAAGAAGTCATAAACCCTCGAATGAATATTCATAATAATATTCATTAAATAAAATAAAGTTATCGAATAAACCTTATTCGATTAATAGTTTTGAAAACTATAACCATATATATATAAATATATATGTATATATATACATATATACAAAATCTACTCGGGATCCTCGACACCCGGTTTAGAAAATATTTCCACCTTTTGGGTCCCTATACTAAGGGTATATGCAAGTTACCGCTATCCTCTAGCATAGGTATTATCAACTGAATCAACAGATATATATAGCAAGAATACGAAACAGGCATGCATATATATATATCATAGCAGCATGCTTCAATATATTGCAACATTTGCTAATTAACCAACATGCATCTATCGCAAGATAATGTAAATACATATATACATCACAACAACAGTATAACGGGTAGAAAACTTGCCTGAGCAACTTGGGGTGAAAAAGGCTCGGGACGAGTTTGGTAACCTATAAACAAAAAGTAAGTTGGAATTAAACCAAAGTCACTTGTAAATCTATACTCTAACCAACTCAGACTCTAACGTTCGTTTTGTGCTTACTGATTCTCTTAAGTTACTCGAGTACCCTCGGCTCCACCATTTTTTAATAATTTAACCTTTATGAGTTTTAAGGCGATTCCTTCACGAGTGTCTTACCAACTGCCTAACACACTTACCATAAATGTTTCATACATTAATTAACGCTTTTTGGCCTTTAACCTATGTTTCAAAGTAAGGCGAGGGGAAATGTTTCGTTCGCGAAACGCCGTTACTTAAAACGGTCGTTTCTCCTAAACCGTGCATCGGAATCGAACGAACCACATATCAAAACGAAGCTCGTAACACGAGCTATCTAGACATGGCAATGGTCATAATCTAGCAGGGGTTTCTCGGGTCCTAATGTTATGCACAAAAACAGTCTAAAGAAAATCGGACGTTACGACGGCTATGTTTACGTGATTTCCCAAATTTAAACCATTCAAAACCAACCACAATTCAACCCCAAATCAATCATACAACCAACATCCATCCAAAACACACTCCAACAGCCCCATCAAATCAATGTTACCAATTCATACTTATTTCTCAATTATGAACTAAGAGTTTTACTTAAGTTCATTGACTAATTAACCAAGATTTCCAACTCCAAAAATATCACAAAATCAACCAATCTCTAAACACACAATAATCATGCCTCTCACCAACTAAAATACTCATAACAAGCTTTAACATGATTACACACCCATTACCCTAACCCTTCATCTAAACATTAGGAAATCTAAACAACAAAACTTAAAGCTAAGATCATGAAGAGTTATACCTTCCTTGAAGCTTTTAATCCATGAAAGATCCTTGGAATGCCCATGGAAGCCTTAATCTAACCTCCTACAAGCTTGTTCTTTCAAAGAAATCAAGAACACAAAAATTAATTTCAAGAAAGTACTATTCACCATCTTCTTTCTTGATTTATAGAAAAAAATTGGCTTAGAATTAGAAGCTTAAACTTATAGGAAGTATGTAACTTAACTAGGAGAAGCTAGGATAATTACCTTGCTAAATAGTAAGTGGAGGAGCTTGGACTTTCATTTTTTAAGAAAAGAGGCCGAGAGCTTGAAGAAGAAAATGGGGGTTTTGTGTTTTTTTGATGAAAATGAAATGTTTTGGCTTGGTTGGTTGCTTTTTGTCTTGTTTTTGGTTAATTACTTTTCTAGCCTTGACTTTGTGTGGTTTTAAATCAACCACATCTCCTTCCCCTTATGTCATGCTTATGTCACATTGCTATGTCATCATCCCTTCTAATCTCTTTGATTAGCTTTTAATTGTTTTCCTAATGACCGCTGATCTGTTATACGGTTCGCTTAACTTTCATTTTCATTTATCGTTTGAGGGATCATACCCGGGATCTTATTACTTAGGTTCCCTTAACCTTTCTCAATACATTATATTCCTTTTTATGATCCTCTATTATAATCCTTTAATTTAAATCCTTTTTATCCTGTTACCTTATACTCAATTCTCTCCGTATCTAGTGTATTTCCGGGAAAAATCAAAGTGTTCGGAATTGGATTCTGACGATCTTTGCATACACTTATATACCATATAGAGTACTAATAAAACCTCAGAATATCCATATCAGAACCCCTACATAGTGGCATAAAAAATTTTCTCAATCAGCAAAAACACTATTCATAAGGGTTTCAAAAAAAATTTCCCAAAAATTGGGGTTATTACATTCATAGCTTTAACCATCATCATTGTATTCCTTTGTCACAAGCGCCTATAATTATCCTCTTACCTTTAAAGTGTCGGCCACCTCTTTGGCCTTTCCTGATAGTAAAATTTCCTTACAGTCAATGTCATTTTAACCACCTCCAAATAAATTTTCTACCTCATTTCAATCACAGCTTATGTGAAGATGTTTTCCTTAAATCTGATGAGTAAAAAAAAAATCACCATTTTTCCATAAGTTATTGCCTCAGTCTTTAGAGGTTAATCACTGTCACGACTGACTCTCAATCATACTTAGAACATCTTTTATCTTAAGTCCTAATTGCCCTGAACAATTTCGACCATTACTGGTTCGATCCATACTTTCTCGTGGTTTAACACGTGCCCCACTTGGCAACATTATAATTACGTCATATTTCCTTTATCAACATTTCTATTCTTGAGAATTTTGAATTTTACCTTTCTCCTTGTAAAACCTCTAAGGTTATCCTTGAATCGTTCCTCCTATGTTCCCTAGATACAGGGCATATCAAAATACCATTTACTAATACTAAAACCATTGTCTATATACTTCTGAAAAATTTCTCCACTGATTCTTAAAGGTTGTTGTTACCTTAATCCTTTCCAAATCATACTGTCAAAACTCATACTGTCCCTATTAAGGGCGAAATGCCAACCTTTATGCATTCCCCTAGGATTCATTTTAAGTTACCGATGTTCTATCCGTAATTCCACTTTAAAAAGGTACCTGCATCCTTCCATGGATAAATCAAGTCATATATCCCTGATAAGGGTGTCTTATTCAATCATTCCCACCTCGATAGTATATGCCTAATTTCACAATAACATCTGTATACAAAATGAGGTTAATCAAAATGGCTTCCAAAAGAATCAACGGTTATCCTCTTTTCTTGCCTAATCTGGTAACGATAACAAGGATGTTCTGGAAGATATTGGTCGTGTTCAACGTGAACTTCTTCTTAATAATTCCTTATTTACTTTTGTTGTTTATCTCAACAGTCATCTCAATGTTGGGATATCTTTCATACATGGCGTCTCCCTTTCTGGGTATCAAGCCACCGGTCTTACACTTCACATTCTTGAAGGTCACTTCCTTCCTCCAATTCTCCTAATTTTCTTACTTCCTTGTCTCCTCAACATATCCGCGTCTCATTATTTATCCTTCGAACTATATCAAGGTTTCCTCGAATCCTCCCAACTTACAGGGGATAAAATATATGTATCTCTTATGCCTTCAACCATCAATTTTAACTCATGGTGAATCACCCTCATCCTGACGAATGCATACTTTTCTATTTCTATTGCTACGAGTCTTTAGGGTTTCCTCATACCCAACTCCCTTATCATACCTCAAAATCTATTGCCTTTATATTCCTTTCCACTTCAGTTTTTTTTATTTTCCTTTCTCTTGTCATTATTTCATGAACCAACACAACATAAGCATTGATTTCAAACATCCCGTCATTCTGGATTCGTGTCCTCAGAATGAATCTTGATAACTTTTACAACTTAGATTCATAATTCATCATACTCGTCTGCCTTTGTTCTAGCTCTAAAGCTTTTACACTATCTCCATAACCTTGGGAAGTACTTTCCTGAAAACAATTGACTGCACTTAAATCAGTTTATTATAATCTCTTGCTCCGTGCCTTCCTTGGCCTTTCACCAGCGGGTGGCCTCCCTCTTAGGAGGGTAAGTGACAAAAACAGTCTTTTGTGATTCGTCAATCATTTAGAATCTCAAATGATTCCTCTATTTCCTTTAGCCAGGCCCTCGCCTCGGCTGGGCCAGCTTGTTCCTTGGAACTCTGAGGGCTTAGCGACTTAAAGAACCTGAAAGAATTTCTCACCGCATTGTTTTCTCAGGGTGGTGGTTGGGGATAATAGTATAAGTTCTGTCTAGACAGGTCCATAAATTTTCGTATAGGAGTACCGTCTCGGGTCTCCTTTCCTTAGTCTGAACATTCCCTCCTCCTCCCCATAATTGGGGTCATCCTACATATTTTAAATCCTCATTTTCCACTTCATCATGTTATGGGTTTCTTCTATCTTGATGGCGACCTCCCTGACTATCACGTTCAGGGTTTGCTCTAAATCTTATTCCTCAAACTAGCTTTCATCTAAGATCTCATCTTTAAGTTCTTGAACATTTGGAACCCAAATTCTGTAGGAATGCCTCATTATTCCCTTATCATCTTTCTCGTTATTAATCTCTTATCTATTTGTTGGCTTTCTGCCTTCATTCATCACTTTTTCTTGGCACAATAATAAATTTTCCAATAATTCAGACCGCATAGCGATCTCAAATAGCTTTTCGGTACCGGCTCCGGTTACCTTCGGTTACCTTCACTTCTATTTCCATTTTCTCAAAATCTCTTATAAACTCTCCCAAAGACATTATTATCTTGAGTCTCTCCTTTTTACTAAGGGCATCAGCCACCACATTGGCTTTCCCTAAATGATAAAGAATCTCCCAATCATAATTCTTGATTAGCTCTAACCACCTCATTTGGCGCATGTTGAGCTCTTTCTACGTGAAAATGCACTAGAGCACTTATGGCTTGTGTAAATCTCGCACTTCTATCCATACAGGTAGTGCCTCCAATCTTTAGGGCAAAACTATTGCCATGAGCCCAAGCTCATGGGTGGGGATATCGAATTTTATATTCCCTTAATTGTCTTGACGCGGACGCGATTATCTTGCTGTGCTGTATAAGAAGCACCCTAATTCCTTATGCGAAGCGTCACTATACTTCACAAAATCTCCTTTTCCGTCCGGCAACGCCAGCATAGGGGCCGTCACCAACCTTTGCTTCGGTTCTTAAAAGTTGTTCTCGCATTTCTCTGTCCATTCGAACTTCTCAGTCTTACGAGTAAGCCGCGTTAAAGGGGGCTACTATCTTTACAAACTTGAACGAACCTCCGGTAGTGATCGACCAATCCCACCTCTGGTAGTTTCCCTAACCATGGTCATCAAATCCTCAGTGGTCCTTTATTCATTCTTGTCAGGATCCTTCACCGGATCCTCCTCAGCAACAATCTCTTCTAGGACAACATCCTCAACCGTTACATCCTCAATATCAACATCATCCGGTCCTGCGTTAGGAAGTTCTATCGGATCCACTATCCGATCTCCAATTAGTAATAAAACATCATCGCGTTGTTACTCCTCAACCTCAGGGTTCGGAGTCCCGCTACCATATACGATAACGAACTACGCTTCTATCGCTACATTTATAAGGGTTCCCATAAGGGTTTTAACTGTCAGTACTACATTAGGTAGTCCGACTATGAACTTGGCAAGAGTTCTTATTTATCTTAGTGAACTTATTATCTTAACGTCACATCATCTCTGAGGTTTATAACGCTTAGCTCTGATACCACTTCTGTAACACCCCCAAATCCGGGGTCGGGGATCCGGGTTGTCACGAGTTCCATTTCCCTTAATAACACCCAATCTTAATAAATTATCAACTACTCTGTACTGTGACCCCACAATAAACACACACACCACAAGTTATAGTCTCAGAGATGAATATCCAAAAATAATCACAAGTCGTTTTATTCCACAATTATATGCCAATACACCTTAAAAGGTTTTTTGAATAAATTTACATTTTCTTTACCATTATTACAATTCATATTATACATAAGTCTGGTACATCAAAAGTTGAAAGCCTAGCCTATTGGTAATTTCTACCTCAGCTACAGCGGCCTCAACGCTTCCCGAAAGCTGCGGAACGTTTCCTATCCGCTTGCGAATTGGGAGCTTGGTCCTGTTCATCTTATCTATCTGATGTTGTGTGATGAAAAAAGAAAGCAAGGGTGAGCAACAAGCCCACCGAAATAATATGTATAATAATTTACAATATATGAGCATTCTCATAGTACTCAAGAAAGTCTTGGTTAAGAAGAAATGAACCAAGTTGATATCTTAATGCGATGAAGTCGCAAAATATTCAGTATATATATACATATATACTTTTCAAAATATTGGAAGTCCTCTTCCATGCATAATACACACAGAGTTCCAGTGTATAACTGTATAAAAATATCGTTGCAAGGTGATCTCATATATCTAACCTTGTCTCAATGTTTTTCTGAAAATCTTTATCATGCATAAGATAATCATTTACTAGATATAAGTTTAAAAGATGAAGTTACAAGATACTCCAATATACTTATATCTTTTCCAAATACTACTTGAACTACCACCGTTCAAGTTATAATTAGTTTCAAAAGTTCATCACGTACATGAGACTACAAGATAATACTTGAATAGATTCAATCTTTGAAATATTATTGAATGAAATGAAGTTACGAGATACTTCATTAAGTCCTGATATATATATATACACCTATATATATCTCTCATACATTTCCTGAAAACCTCTGTCATGTAAAGTATGAACAGAGTTACAATATCCAATGAATTTGGAAAGAAAAGAAATTTTGGCATAAACCTGATATCTTGCTGATCAGGCAAAGATACCAATAAGTAACCTTTTATACTAGTAGATGGATGAATCCCCCACCGGTCATCACCCTGGCCTCATTAGGACCTTGTGCTGGACCGCCACCCGGCCTCTTACGCGTTGATGGACTGCCACCCAGCCACTTACACTTTGATAGACCGTACCCCGGCCTGTCGCTTATGCCGACTCAATTAGATGGGCTTACTTCCCGAACGTTGGGTAAGTAATCAATCCATTTGTTTTCTCAAAACAGCAACCACGTTGCGAATGTAAAATGCACCACAGAGCTGGATCCCCCAGGTTTTGATCGAGTATTTAAATCCCCTTTGAAAGGAAGATCTTAAATATAAAAATGAGTTTTGGGATCCGCTCTAACTTTTAAAAATCATTTTGAAGACTCGAAAACACTTTAAAGAGTGTTTGGAGTAATGCTGATTTAATGAAGTAAATCAGTCCCAATATATTTAGAAAATATCTGAATATTATTATTTAAATAATATTCCCATAGAGAATAATCTTATAAAAATAATCGAAGTAGAAGTTTTAAAACTTATACTTGAAATGGATATTAAATAACCAAAGATATACTTATATGAAAGTACTATCTTTATTTGAATAATCGAAAATAAGTTTGATTATTGACACCTTATTCTTTAATAAAATAAAGAATATATTTCAGTAATAAGCGGAGTCATAATACCTCGAATGAATATTATAAATAATATTCATTAAATAAAATAAAGGAGTCATACATCCTCAAATGAATATTCAAATAATATTCAATTAATAAAATAAAAGGAGTCATAAGCCCTCGAATGAATATTCGAAATAATATTCAATAATAAAATAAAGGAGTCATAAGTCCTCGGATGAATATTCGAAATAATATTCAATAATAAAATAAATTTATCGAATAAACCTTATTTGATTAATAGTTTTGAAAACTATAACCATATATATATATATAAATATATATATATAAAATCTACTCGGGATCCTCGACTCCCGGTTTTAGAAAATGTTTTCATCTTTGGGTCCCTATACTAAGGGTATATGCAAATTACTGCTATTCTCTAGCATAGGTATTATCAACTGAACCAACAGATATATATGGCAAGAATACGAAACAGGCATGCATATATATACCATAACAACATGCTTCAATATATCGCAACATTTGCTAATTAACCAACATGCATCTATCGCAAGATAATGCATATACATATATACATCACAACAACAGTATAACGGATAGAAAACTTGCCTGAGCGACTGGGGGTTACGAATGGCTCGGGACGAGTCTGGTAACCTATAAGCAACAAGTAAGTTGGAATTAAACCAAAGTCACTTGTAAATCTATACTCTAACCAACTCAGACTCTAACGCTCGTTTTGCGTTTAACGATTTACTTAAGTCGATCGAGTACCCTCGGCTCCACCATTTTTAATAAATTACCCATTATGAGTTTTAAAGCGATTCTTTCGCGAGTGCCTTACCATTTGCCTAATACACTTTACATAAATGATTCATACTCCAATTAGTCCTTTAGGGTCCTTAACCAATGTTTCAAAGTAAGGCGAGGGATAATGTTCTGTTCGCGAAACACCGTTACTTGAAACGGTCGTTTCTCCTAAACCGTGCATCGGAATCGAACGAACTACATATCAAAACGAAGCTCGTAACATGAGCTATCTAAACATGGCAATGGTCAAAATCTAGAAGGGGGTTCTCGGGTCCTAATTTTATGAACAAAAGCAGTCTAAAGTAAATCGGACATTACGACGGCTATGTTTACGCGATTTCCCAAATTTAAACCATTCAAAAACCATCACAATTCAACCTCAACCCATTCATACAACCAAAGTCCATCCTTATGACATCATAACAGCCCCAATCGATTCAATATTAACATTTATACTTATGCCTAAGCTTGAATTTAACTATACTTAAGTTCTTTTAACCAAAACAACAAGATTCACCATTCCATTTCACTACCACTCCAACCCACACTCTAAACCACAAGCATTAAGCTACTATATCACCATAATAATCAAAATCATCTTATTATACATAGGAATCTAGGGTTTGGAGATGATATACCTTCCTTGAAGTGGTGGGAGTAGCTAGGAAGCCTTAAGAAGCTTTGAGAAGTCTTATGGATGCTTGGATCTTAAAGGAAAACAAGAAAAAATTCAAGTTAAAACCTTGAAGACACTATTCATTGTCTTCTTCATTGATTTATTGAAGAAGATTGAGAAAGAATTGAAGGCTTAAACTCATGATATAGCCATAACTATGCATAAAGATGATTAGGGAATTAACTCACCAATTTAGGAAGCTTGGATCTTGGATTTTGAAAATTCTTGCCTTTAAAAAGTGAAAAAGCCGAGAGCAAATGAAGAAATAATGCCTTGGTTCCTTTTTGTTTTGATGAAGAATGAATTATTTGGCTTGGTTGGTTGGTTTTGTTTTTGTTTTAGTTAATTACCTATTTAACCTTGGACTTTGTGTGGTTCTCATTCAACCACACCTCCTTCCTTCCCATGTCATGCTTGTGTCATGCTATGATGTTATCTTTCCCTCCTTGTCCTCTTCTCATTGGTTGGGTGACATCATCCCCACTAATCTCTTTGATTAACTTCCTAATTGTTTGCCTAATGACCGCTGATCTGTTATACGGTTCGCTTAACTTTCGTTTTCGTTTATCGTTTGAGGGATCATACCCGGGATCTTATTACTTAGGTTCCCTTAACCTTTCTCAATATATCATATTCCTTTTATGATCCTCTCTTATAATCCTTTAATTTAAATCTTTTTTATCCTGTTACCCTATACTCAATTCTTTCCGTATCTAGTGGATTTCTGGGAAAATCAAAGTGTTCGGAATTTGGATTCTGACGATCTTTACATACACTTATATCCCATATAAAGTACTAATAAAATCTCAAAATATCCATACTAGAACCCCTACATAGTGTGGCATGAAAAGTTTTCCCATTCAGCAAAAACACTATTCATAAGGGTTTCAAAAATTTCCAAAAATTGGGGTTATTACATCATAACCCTCCACCTCAAACCAAACAGACATCCCCTCGATATCCAACCCTACTCAACAACCTTTACACCTCATCTCACAATGGCTGCAGGATGCTCAAACTCAGCCAATAACCATGAATGATTTTCTTGTGGAATAACTCTCTGGCCTTGCAAACATTACCCAACAGCTACTCATAACTGACATGTCCAATTAGGACTATCAGGCTATCTTGCTATCCTACATAGAAGATGTTGAAAAACAGCAACAGAAGACTGTCAATGAAGCTGAGCAGGATGGGAATGTTGATGCTTGGCTGGATAAAGATTTCAGTTTGGAAATGGATGAGGTTTTGGCTAGGTTTAGAGAAGAGTATGTCACTATCCTAGGAAGAAATGCCAAGACTCTCAGTCCATAGGAAGTTTATGATGCTATTACAGAAGTCTACAAGGCATGGCTCAAAGCTTTTCACCTTATTGGTAAAGCACTACAACAGAAACTGAATAGTCATCAAGATAGAGTCAGGAGATTGGTGAAAGACAAATTGGATGACCTTGTGCCAACTCAGGTAGAAATAAAAAACAAGTTCAATAAATTTGCTGAGCAAATGACCAAGTTTAATATGACCAGTATGGAGCAGAGCATCGAGAACTTAAACAATCATTTATGGCTCTTCATGAAGTTGTCCAAAATCAAATCATAAATAACAATGACACAAGGATCAAATTAGAACAACTCCATCAAGCCAGATATGAACCCTCAGCTCTATTGATGGAGGGAATCAAGAAATCTATTCAAACAACATTTGGTGCTCCTCTCTCAACAAGCTCACAACAACCAATTTCCATCTTAACAAATCTCCAAATTCAGTCTCTCCAACAACAGGTCTCCAATATCCAAGCCTCAAATGATTCACTCATAGCTCAGGTCACAGCTCTCACTTCACTAGTGCATAGTTGACAAAATGACATCGGGACCCTAGTAGACGCCCAGAAACATATCCAAACGCAAAATTATGTCTCTTTGGGAGCTATTATGGGTGCCTTAAATGTTCCACTACCTTCCTTTCCTGAAGTTGTGAGGGCACAAATTCCAACTCTTCTACTCCTTCCTGCTACCAAGACTAAGGGGGAGGTATAAGCTAGAATTTAACAATCAAATGAAGATGGAAAATCTACACAATCAAAAGAAGTCAGAAAATATCCATCCCACTTTGGTCAAAGCTCTACACAAGTAAAATTTCTCAAGATGTTGGAAAAGACAGACTCCAAAAAGCTGCAGAAGGACCCTGTCAAGACAAGGAGTTCAATGAGCTATTAATGGTGATAAGAGTCTCTCTTCACAACAACCACATTACCTACAAGAGAGCTTTGGCCAACAACATCAATTTTCTAAGAGCGATGATTGTAAAGGTTGGGAACTTTTTGGAGAAGAGGATAGTGACAAATGTCAATGACTATGGTTTGGACAAGTGTCTACAAGTGTCTCTTTCAAATCTCCAATCTAGGAGAGCATCTGAGCTAGATGTTATAATTATCAGAGTTAATCCAATTATTCCATAGGACACCCAATTGCTCAATGAACTTAAGAATTCTCAGATAGCTGCTTTTGTTGAAGCCTATCTCCATCCAAGTAAGGGGTGGCCTACATCTGTCCTCAAACCAGGAAGTGCAAATACTTCACAGTCCCCAAAAACTATGTGAGGGGAATCTAAGATTGATTATGACACTGTAAACTGATTTCAAGACCAAGAAGAACAAGACAGTTGAAGATAAGAAGATTATCAGGATGTTGGGAAGATATCTTCAGAATGCTGAAACCATATTGCCAACCACTTAATTTAACAAAAAGATGACGAGGATGAAGAGCAGAAGAATGATGAGCAAAAACTTTCTGGCTCAAATCCAAGTCAATCTACTAAGGCAACTGACAGTAAGGTAGATGAGAAGAAGAAGGATGAAAGGAAGAGAGGAGATTATGGCAGAATGAGGAGAAGGGGAGAAGAAGAAGGACCAAAGAAACATGTCCAACAAATCCAAAGCTCACAAACTCAAACCACCAAACCTAGAAAAACACTACCTCAACCAAACCTGCCTCAAAAGCCAAAATTCTTTTACAAACAAACTACAAACACCCTACTTAAAATACCAATTAGATCCAGCCATGTCACACTGAAGAAAATCACACACCTACCTTCATTCAAGCTTCCAACCATAACTCACTTCAAGAGTGTTGGAAGAAAACCAAGGAAAATGCAAGCTGGTGCTGGGGTTACCTAGAACTGTTTCAATCAAACTAACCTTTTGCCTCTAAATATGTGCATCACATATGGTGACTTATTCCAATAATTAGCTGAAGAAATTTTCAGAGTTTGGATTGTATCTTTAGCAGAAGTTAGAATCTACTACATGGATGGCTCCTTTATTTTGCTTAGCAGGACAGTAATGGAAACTTTTTCAACCACAGAATTGAAGAGAGTGATCAGCTTGATGAAGGACAAGGACACTAGTACAAGAATGTGGAAGGCTGTGATGTCTGAAAGGTTGAACGAAAGGGATGAAAGACAAGCAAGATTGAAGGCTGAAAAAGAGGAAAGGGACATAAAATATGCAAGGGAGATATAATTATTTGAGCAGAGGTCTAATGAACTCAAGGCAAGGGGTTGAGTAAAATATCAAAGGATGGACACTTTCTTAACATATCAGTTGGAGATTCTCAAGATTCAAAGTTAGTTACCTTAATGGTTACTCATTGGATGATTGGCCAAGTGCTAGTAAATCTAAAGGACCTCATTTAAAAACAACCAGGCTATGAGAAATTCATTTAATGGCTGTAATTATTGAATTTATGTAATCATCTAATGTATAAAAGTTGTATTTGTTAATCTGTCAGTTTTTATGTAATTATTTTAACTTGGGCTTAGTCTTGTTATGCGACTCCCTCAAACTCGGGGTTAGAAATGAAGACCCACATCACCAATATACCAATATAATATAATAGCGGAAATATAATAAACCCCAAAACTATTAGGATCTAAAAAGAATAAAGTGTGAGACAAGATTACAACTACCAACCAAAATATTATTATTACAACCCTTATTATTAATTAAACCAAATTATTCAATTCCGACTTAGAATCGACAAATAACTCAAAAGTATCTGATTCATTTATTACAACTTCCACCATCTAACGACGCTTCCTTACACAGCATCTACCTTATCTGCCACCTGAAATCCGATGGTACGATAGAGACCGCCAGGAACGCTCTTGCGAGCGGTGCACCTAAGTCTGGCCATCCTCTTGCTTAACTGTCAAAGTTAAATCAACACAAATAAATGTGCTAAAAGGCTCAACAAGTAACCATTATGCAGTTCTAATATCAAAGCAATAACGACATTCTAATCTCAATAAACTAGGTGGCAGCATTCTATCAATATTTAGGAAAGGGTGTTAAAAGAGGGTTTCAAAGCTTTCAGGATTCAAGTTTGAGAAATCAACATTTATCAAGATCAACGATAGGGTTGTCAGAAGGTTTCTCACATCTTAAGAGAAAATCATTCCAGGCTTTAGAATACCAATATCAAGTAGAGTATCAGGGTTCTCGAATAAGTTTTCATAACTCTAAAGAAGATTCAATTCAAACTCAAAAGTAAAGCATAACGCTCATTGCAACATTTAAAAATCTTTTACTTTTATTCTTTAACAACAAAGAACCATTAATTGGAATATCCATCTTTTAAATATAATTATGGGTGATCGGCCCGTACTGACCTCCATCCGGTCATTAAGGTACCTATGGCATTATTTCAGCCTTTATATTGGACTAGCCCCGCTAGCCTCTTACGTTACTGTACTAGTCCCACTCGTCTCTTACGTCTCTATCCAATCTTTAGGAATTCATTTGGAAAACCTTTGTATTGGAAGGCAAGGAAGTTTAACTGAATTCATTTTAATATTACCGATACGTGAAATCATTTGGACTCATTCAAGTAAAAAATCATTCTTAAGTTCAATTCAAGAATTCAAGGGAAATAAACTAATAAAAAATAAAGATGTCACAAGTCAGGGAATGATCGATCATCAAGTAAGATATTAACAAGGCTGTTATCAGGATAGTTTCAAAGAATGACACATAAACACGGCATAAGTTTATTATCATAGAATTCTAGGTTAACAAGGTATGAAATATGAAAGGTTCATTACGTCACTTAGGGTCAAAGGATCACAACAATAGCAAAATATGGAAACCGGGTATAAGTGCTTGAAACAATGGGTTACTGTTGTGCAAGACATGCCTGTACTTTAACAAGACTAAGATAAATTGTCAATCCTAAGTAAGTTGTATTGTTATCTTAATTTGTATTTTGTACTTGTAACACATAAAGTCTGTAAAAATGTCAAAGGAGCAGACTGAAGTCTTTTTTATAAACAGTGGCAAGCCTAAGAATTCTATCTGGAAGAAGATCAAGAAGATCATGCCTCAGAAGAATTATGAAGAAGCTTGGAGTTGAATAAATCTGTTTTAGGAAAAATATTCTAAGTCAAGATCTCTACAAGTCATAGATTTAGTGTTATAGAGAAGTCTGTTGAGTGGAATTTATGATACTTTATAATGCTCTAATAAGCTTTGAATTGATGCATTTGTACTCAAGTTGTTAAGTGTTTTAACATGTTTTCTAGTGTTTTTGCATTTCAGACATTAATCCGTGAATCAGGTGAATTAGCATTGTTTTGGTGCTAATTTGGTGTCAAGGTGGTGTTGGAATAAAAGCTCATGGAAAACCTGACTCGAAGCAGCAAGGAAAAAGATGAAATCTGAGTTTTTCCCAGAAGGATGGCGTGCCCACGCTGTGATAGCGCGCGGCCGCGCCGGTGCGAAATTAAAGAATCCTGATTCTAATTCGATTTTAAGTGGGGAGACTTCCAGATTGCAAAGGGCTGCTATATATATTCAAATAAGAACGTTTTCATGAGAGAGACATACCAGAGCGCAAGGAGATCCATAAGAAGACCGTTTTAGCACAATTTAACGAAGGCGAAGAAGATCTTGTTTTACTTGTGAATCTTTGTTTTAAGTTGTATTTGGATGCTAGTTTTCTTACTTGTGAACCTTTACTCTTGTTTGTACTTGGTTTTATTTATTCGTTATAAAGACTACGTGTGTTATACCATGCTTTCATCGGAACCCACGTTGATGATGAGTCCGACCATGGGCAAATCGTTATCATGGGGTTCTAGCGGATTTATTTATGGATTTCTTTAGTTAAATTGTTTTGATACCTTAGTATGTGGTGATTGATGGATATCCTAGTATTGGTTGTGCGTATTCGTCTTATGAGCGTCACGAACTTATAAGATAGTGTGTTAATTCTTAATGAAGCGATAATGAATTTAAGGATTTAGAAATTTCCATGCTAGCATAGGTTCATGTGTTATTGATAACACATACTAAGGATATCATACAATCACCACATACTAAGGCATCAAACAATTTAACTAAAAAATCCATAAAATAAATTCGTTAGAACCCTACGATAACGATTAGCCCATTATCGGACTCATCATCAACGTGGGTTCCGATGAAAACATGATATAGCGAACGTAGTCTTTATACGAATAAATAAAACCAAGTACAAAAAAGAGTATAGGTTCAATAAAACAAGAAACAAGCATCCAAGATTACAACTCAAAATAAAGATTCACAAGAATAAAAATAGATCATCTTCGCCTTTGTTGAATTGTGCTCTAGGTCTCTGGTTGTCTTCTCCTTGTGCTCTGGTAATTCTCCTTATTAAAAAACGACTTTAAGTTATCAATATATAGCAGTTCAATAATCCCAGGAGTTCAGAAAATAGAATTGTAATAGAATCAGGATTTTGTTTATCCTGACCCAACGCGGCCGCGCGCTTCACCAGTGTGGGCGCGCTAACTTCCTGTGCCCCGGCGGGGGCGCGCGCTTCATCAGCGCGGGCGCGCTGGACTTCTGCCAAAAACACTTCTTTTCTTTCTCTTTATTCTTGCAACATTGAGCCGGCTTCAACGAGCTTTTATTCCAACACCACCTAGACACCATATTAGCATCAAAATAATGCTAATTCATCTGATTCACAAATTAATGCCTAAAATGCAAAAATACTTGAAAACACGTTAAAACACAAATAACTTGAGTACAAATACACCAATTCAAAGTTATTATAGCATAAATAAGTGTCATAAATGTCACTCAACATACCCCCAAACTTGAATTGATGATTGTCCTCAAGCATAAACAGACTCAAAGAACAAGAAACAAAAATGCATGAATGCAACTAATATGAATGCATCGATCCCCAAAGGATAACTAAACCAATCAACCAGTAACACCTCAGCAAATGCAATTATTCGCATAAAGATCCACCAAATCTCACAAACCAACGTACACACCAGAGACGTGCGTGTGTGCAAATTCTTATAGATGTACTATCGCAACTAGATCGACAATTATGACTCACTACTTATCAAAACAATCGCAAGTTTATAAATAAAATAAAAGCTATACTCAAAATAACTTATAACACTTCAATTCTTATATTGGAGTTTTTTTATGGAGTCATACTTTTATTCATAACAAAACAACACAAGTATGCTTATTTGATCGTGCAATGAGTGAGGTCCACAAAAGACTTATACAATAGCACCCATGTAGCGAGCGTTAGGTTAGCGGATCCCAGAATATCAAAGCCTTAGGTCACTAGGCACAAAGTCCCCTAAGAACTTAATAACTCGATTACTAAAGAGCCCACTCGTGATCAATTATACATAACACTTATTCTTCTTTTCTTTTCTTTTCTTTTTTTTCTTTTTTTTTTCTTTTTCATTTATGAAAGAGTGCATTTCGCTCCATCTCATTCAACCCTAGACTACTCATATAAATATGAGCCGGCTACTAGCCATTTGACACCTAGCCACACAACTAGCAATAAAATCCAATTTCTCCAATTTTTAAATTTCCATGTCTTTTATTATTAAGAGAATACCCTAAATTCTAAATATAAACAAACGATTAAACCTCGAAAAATCAACAAACCATGATCATGATCTAGCACTCTAGCAACCTATAAGACTTAGTGAAATACAAGTGTCCCTAGCATGCAAATCAATCCAATAATACTCAACGTCACTAAATACGACTTCACTACACTAGCATCAATATCACCAATTAATCGGAAAAATTATCTAAGGGATCATGTTAAAATGCAAATGCATGAAACTACATGAACAAAATATCATAAAACTACCAAAATAAAAAATAAAAAAAAACTACATGGAAAAGTATGCAACTATATGAACTAAACTATCATGAAGATGCAACTATATGAGACTCACACAAACGTATTCATTCAACTACTACCCCCAAACTTAAAATATTCACTGTCCTCAGTGAAGGTAATAGTAAGGAATCAAGCATACCTACCGTGAATCAGAATCCTCACCCTCAAGGGGTGGAGTGTCAGGCGTATTAGGAGGTGGATACACAGAGTCCTCACCAAATACTAGCCACTGAATGTCAACTCCGGTGGCTCTAAATGCAGTCCCAAGTGCCTGGGTGAGATCGCGTGCAAAATGACTATGGATGTCGTGCATCGCATCCATCCTCCTCGCAAGACACCTATACTGCGTCGAACTCAAACCAGCTCCCATCTCCGCTCCTGCTTCCTCCTCATGTTGCTGCTGTGACGAACCAGCCTCCTCTCCATACTGAGCTCTCCAAGCTGCTCTACAGGCATGCTGAGAACCTCTTGTTGTAGCTGCTTCCATAGGAACACCTCCTGGAAAATGAGCATATGAGTAACTAAGCCCCTTAGGATCAGGCTTCCCTCCATACCACTCAACCATGCTGTGTAGTGTAGAACTGTCAATAGGAGCACTGGGAATCTGAAGCTGCTCATGTGCGGGCCAATGAACACCAACTGCCACACACAACTTCGTCATAATGGACGCTCAGAATAGCCCCAGTAGTACCTCCTCTCAAAAACCTCAGAATACCCTGGTATATAACTATCCCCAAATCAATATAATCTCCCTAAAAAATACCCCAAAGCAGATGAGCACTCTCTACAGTAATCTCATGCACATGAGAAGATGGCATGATGTTAGCACAAATAAACGAGTTCCAAGCCCGTGCATACCTGTTCATGCACAACGAAGGAAATGTGGAGTAATCAGTAGTGCCCCTCTTGAACTTCCAATGAGTCTTAGGCACACAGAGAGTAGCAACGATGAGATCCAAATCAAAGTCCTCAGGAGTCTTATCATTCCAAGTGTCCTAGCCCACCTTTCTCGTAGGCTGCTCAATCACCGTCCTATAGCCTCAGCACTGTACTCAATAGTCCTCCCCCTCACCATCGTGAAACTATTCTTCTCCACTTTAGCATTGGCATAGAACTCCCGCACAACACTCATGGGCACAGCAGCGGGAGCCTCACAAAAAGGAACCCAACCCATCTCAAGAATCATCTCCAAAAGCTTACCATCATTCCCTGATGGCAGAAAACCTCGCTCCTTAGAAATGGGCTTCAAGAGAAGCCTTGTGTACTCCTCCTCAGCCTCGGGAGTAGAAAACCTTGGCCTCACACCACTCACAGTTGAAGAATTGGTGGCATTGCTTCCAACTTGTGTTCTTTGTCTCTTGGGTGCCATCGGGATTGAAAGAGAGAGAATAAAAGCTTAAGTGTTTAGAGAGAATTTGTGCTTTAAGAGTTTGTGAATTGGTGGAGAAGTTGTATGCACGTGTATATATTTATAGGTGGAGGGGTATGAATTCTATAAGGAATATAAGTGGGAATTGATTATGGGAATCTTGGGAATAATGGAATTGATTAGGAGAGGGAATTATGGGATGTGGAAGAGTAAAAATCAGGTTGGAATTGATTTTTGGTTTAAAATCCCGATTTTCTCTTAAAACTACCTTTTTTTATTTTTTTCGATAGGGACCCGGTGCGGCGGCGCGCTAGGACATCGCGGGCGCGCTCACTCTCTGAAAAACCGGCGCGACCGCGCGCTGGATCAGCACGGCCGCACTTGGTTACTGGAAAAATGGCACGGCCGCGCGCTTGGCCAGCGTGGGCGCGCCCAACTTCTATACTTGGCCCTGAATTTTTTACTTTTTCTGATTTTTTTGTGTTTTTCTCTTTTCTTCTTGCTTCCTCTACCTACTAATGTACAACATACTTGGGTTGCCTCCCAAGAAGCACTTCTTTTACGTCTCTAGCTCGACATAGAATCTTGAGATCAAATAGACAATAAAACGGCACTAACCACCTCGCGGGTTTCCGTGTCACCGTAATAATGCTTCAACCGTTGACCATTTACCTTGAATGCTTGGCCCGGATCATTCTCAAAAATTTCCACCGCTCCATATGGAAACACAGTTTTGACAATAAACGGCCCTGACCATCTTGACTTCAACTTTCCATAAAAAAGACGGAGACGAGAGTTGAATAAAAGAACTTGTTGCCCCAGAACAAATGACTTGAGCATTAGACCCCTATCGTGCCACCTCTTGACTTTCTCCTTATACAGTTTATTGTTCTCATAAGCTTGAAGTCAAAACTCGTCAAGTTCATTCAATTGAAACATCCCCTTCTTTCCAGCCGCATCCAAGTCCAGATTTAACTTCTTGAAAGCCCAATATGCCTTATGCTCGAGCTCCACAGGCAAATGAAACCCCTTACCGTAAACAACCTGAAACGACGACATTCCCAATGGAGTCTTATATGTTGTTCTATACGCCCAAACAGCTTCATCAAGCTTCAAAGACCAATCCTTCCTTGATGGACAAACCACTTTCTCCAAAATGCGCTTGATCTCTTTGTTAGATACCTCAGCTTGACCATTTTTCTGAGGATGATAAGCCGTAGCAATGCGATGATTCACATTATACCTTTTCATCATAGCAGTGAACTTGCGATTGCAAAAATGCGACCCTTCATCACTAATTATGACTCTCGGAGTTCCAAACCTTGGGAATATCTGCTTGTGAAGAAAATTAAGCACCACTTTCACATCATTGGTTGGAAATGCCTTAACTTCAACCCATTTCGACACATAATCAACCGCCAACAAGATATACTGATTGTTACAAGACGAGACAAATGGCCCCATGAAGTCAATTCCCCAAACATCGAAGACCTCAACCTCGAGAAGCACATTAAGAGGCATCTCATCCTTCTTAGACATATTACCCACACGTTGACATTGATCACATTTCAAAATGAACTGATGAGCATCTTTAAACAATGTCGGCTAAATGAAACCTTCTTGACCAGTGTCGTGATTAAAATCTTCTTCAATGTCTCAAAAGCTGCAAGGAAGTCGTCATCAAACTTGAAAGAAACATCTTTCTTTAATAAACTGCACAAAGGCTTTGAAATTTTTGAGATATCTTTGATGAAACGCCTGTAGAAACCCGCATGACCAAGAAAACTGCAAATTCCTTTAACTGAAATGGGTGGATGAAGATTCTCAATAACCCCCACCTTGGCCTTATCCACCTCAAGACCCTTACTAGAAATCTTATGCCCGAGAATGATGCCCTGTCACACCATAAAGTGACATTTTTCCCAATTGAGAACCAGATTGGTCTCAACACACCTCTTGAGAACATGTCCAAGATTCTGCAAGCATTCATCAAAAGAATCGCCAAAGACTGAGAAGTCATCCATGAACACTTCCACATTTTGGCCAATCATGTCAGAAAAAATGGTCATCATGCATCGCTGAAACATGGCTGGCGCAGCACACAGACCAGAAGAAACTCGTCTGAAGGCGAAAGTACCAAATGGACAAGTGAAGGTAGTTTTCTCCTGATCTTCTGGAGTGATACAAATCTGATTGTAACCCGAATAGCCATCCAAAAGACAATATTACTCATGACCGGCCAACCTGTCAAGCATCTGATCAATAAGGGCAAAGGGAAGTAATCCTTCCTATTGGCTTTGTTTATCTTCCTGTAGTCCATGCAAACTCTCCACCCCATGAATGTCCTTGTAGGAATAAGCTCATTCTTCTCATTTGCTACCACCGTATTTCCACCTTTCTTTGGTACACATTGAACCGGGCTTACCCATGAACTGTCAGAGATAGGGTAAATGATCCCTGCATCTAGCCACTTGAGAATTTCCTTCTTCACTACTTCCTTCATGATAGGATTAAGTCTTCTTTGCTGCTCGACCGTAGGTTTGCTACCTTCTTCTAGCAGAATTTTAGGCATACAGTAACAAGGGTTGATTCCCTTGATATCTGCTATAGTCCATCTGATTGCCGACTTGAACTCTCTCAGAATCCTCAAAAGCTTTTCCTCATTACTACCTGAAAGGTCAGATGTAATAATAACAGGCAGAGTAGATGCATCACCTAAAAACGAATACCTCAAATATTCAGGTAAAGGCTTAAGCTCGAGAGTGGGAGCTTCCTCAATAGAAGGCTTGAAGCATTTAGGAGCTTTATCCAATTCCTCCATTCCAAGATATTCAAAAGGCATATCAATTTTCCTTTTCTAGGGGGAAGCATTCAAATATTGCAATTATTCACCTTCGTCATCTTCACTATCTGAATTCCCCAGTAAGGCTTTATCTAAGGCATCAGACCTTAGCAATTGATCAAGTTCCGATGTAACCACCGAATCGACCAACTCCACTTTTAAGCACTCCTCATTATCAATAGGAAATTTCATAGCATTGAACACATTAAAAGTAACATCCTGATCCAGAACTCGCATGGTGAGCTCACCCTTCTGCACATCTATCAAGGTTCGGCTAGTCGCCAAGAAAGGTCTTCCCAAGATTATGGGAATCTTCTTATCATCCTCGAAATCAAGAGTTACAAAATCAGCAGGAAAGATGAGTTTATCAACCTTGACCAAGACATCCTCCACAATACCTCGCGGGTATGTAATAGAACGGTCAGCCAACTGCAAGGTCATATAAGTTGGTTTAGGATCAGGTACGTCCAGCTGCTTGAAAATTGACAAAGGCATCAGATTGATGCTAGCTCCCAAATCACATAAACATCTGTCAAAAGACACTTTTCCAATAGTACATGGAATGGTGAAGCTTCCTGGATCTTTAAGATTCGGAGGTAACTTCTGTTGCAGCAGAGCACTGCATTCCTCCATGAGAGCAACTGTCTCTAAATCATCTAACTTCACTTTTCGGGAGAGAATACCTTTCATAAATTTTGCATAACTATGCATCTGCTCGAGAGCCTCGGCGAAAGGTATGTTGATATGAAGTTTCTTGAACACCTCCAAAAACTTCTCAAATTGCTTGTCCAGCTTTTTCTTCTGTAGCCGCTTAGGAAAAGGCGGTGGAGGATAGATCTGTTTCTCCCCTGTATTAACCTCAGCTGGAGTATGCTCAACAGTAGTCTTCCTTGGTTCCACTTCTTTATCCTGCTGTCTTGCTTCTTTCTCAGCCCCAGCTTCTTCAGTTAACACTTGAGTTTGTTCGAGATTTGCAACATTTCCTGAACTTAAAGTGATTGCCTTTACCTGCTTCTTAGCTTACCTCTTTCCTGGCACTTCAGTGTCACTAGGCAATGTACCAGGTTGACGATTTAGCAAGGCATTGGTAATTTGCCCAATTTGATTTTCCAAGGTCTTGATAGAAATAGCTTGACTCTTGCACATAAGCTTCAACTCCTCTAATTTAGATTTTTTTATTTGCTTGTTGCAGCTGGAGTTGTTGTCTTGGTGCATACTACGATTGCTGAAAACCAGGGGGTTGTACTGCTTAGCTGGATATTGCTGATAAGGTTGTTGAACCGCATTCTGAGTGTTGCTCCAACTGAAATTCGGATGATTGCGGTTGTTAGGATGATAGGTGGCTGGCACAGGTTGCTATGATCACTAGTAGTGGCTCACAAACTGAGCTGATTCACTAGAAATTGTGCACTGATCAGTCTCGTGGGTTCCAGCACATAGCTCGCAGACACTAGTGATTTGATTAACTTCATAATTCACCAAGTTGTCCACCTTCATCGTCAAAGCCTTTAGTTGGGCAGCAATAGCAGTTGTTGCGTCCAACTCCAGAATTCCTGCTACTTTTCCCTGAGTTAGTCTCTGAGAAGAATTCTGATACTCATTAACAGCCATCAGTTCAATAAGTTCATAAGCTTCATCATAGCTTTTAGCCAACAAGGCTCCTCCTGATGCTGTATCAAGCATGGGTCTAGAAGTAGGACCGAATCTATTGTAGAAACAGTTGATAATCATCCAATCAGGCATGCCATGGTGTGGGCACTTCCTTAGCATCTCCTTATATTGATCACAAGTCTCACACAGAGATTCTCTAATTTGTTGAGCAAACTGAATAAGAGCATTCCTGATTGCGGCAGTCTTCACCATGGAGAAGAATTTAGTGAGAAACTTTTGAGCAAGATCTTCCCAAGTGGTGATAGACCCTGCTGGTAGAGAGTGTAACCAGCACTTAGCCTTGTCCTTCAGAGAAAATGGGAAGAGACGTAGTTTGATAGCATCTTCAGTCACATCATTGAACTTGAAAGTGTCGCAAATCTCGATAAAATCCCTGATGTGCATGTTGGGGTCTTCAGTAGGAGAACCCCCAAACTGAACTGAGTTATGTATCATCTGGATCGTGCTTCACTTGATCTCAAAAGTGTTAGCCCTGATGGCTGGTCTGATGATGCTAGAATGAATTTCATTAATTTTAGGCTTAGAATAGTCCATCAAAGCCTTCAAATTTACTGCTTGATCACCCATAGCTACTACAATTGGCTCTTCAACTTTCTCTTCTTCCTCTAACTTCTCTTAGTTAAGCGCACTAGCTGTAATCAAACTAAAGTATCCTCAAAAACTTCCCTACAAACCACCACAAGTTCTTCCTCGGCTTTATCCAGTATTCTCTTGCGAGTACGCGAACGCGTATGCATACACCCTCGCTAGATCACCTGAAATAAGACAAGGAAATAATTAAGTAACAATGTTCGAGTAAATGAACTTTAACGACCATTGATGGAAAGCACATAAACTAATAATTAACATTGCAGTCCCCGGCAGCGGCGCCAAAAACTTGTTAGTCGCTAAACACGCGCTAATGATACACGCAAGTATATGCGTTCGCAAGTAGTATAAGATATAAATCAGATTCGTTCCCACAGAGACTGTATTGGTTAACTATCTAAATTACGCACCTAAGCAACAATGTATGGTTATCATTCAATGCTAAGACAATAACAAATTGAGATTGTTTATAACTAAGAATTACGCTAACAATTATAACTACGAGAATAAGATTGACTGAATTAATATGTATGACAAATATGGGATTCTAACTTCATTAAATACTTCATTCAATAATCCTATTATTCTTAACCTTAGCATGCAATGGTGATGATACTAATCAGACAACACGAAACTGATAAACACCAATTTTCGTTGCATGAGTACCATTCTACCAGACATCCACAAAAGAGATAGAAGCTGAATAGGAACCAATTATATTGAGACCCCATATGTCTATAGAATTTGACAACATAATGGTTTAAGCACAAGTTATCTATCTTGATTACATAGGGAAAGTAAGATGGTTAAAATTACCTACGAATCATGCATAATAAATACATGAACCTATGCTAGTATGGCAAGTTCTAAATCCTTATATTCACTTTCGCTTCATTAAGAATTAACACACTATCTTATAAGTTCGCGATGCTCATAAGACGAATACGCATAACTAATACTAGGATATCATACAATCACCACATACTAAGGCATCAAATAATTTAACTGAAGAAATCCATAAATAAATCCGTTAGAACCCCACAATAACGATTAGCCCATAATCGGACTCATCATCAACGTGGGTTCCGATGAAAATATGATATAGCAAATATAGTCTCTATACGAATAAATAAAACCAAGTACAAACAAGAGTATAGGTACAACAAAACAAGAAACAAGCATCCAAGATTACAACTCAAAACAAAGATTCACAAGAATAAAACTAGACCATCTTTGCCTTTGTTGAATTGTGCTCTAGGTCTCTTTCCGTCTTCTCCTTGTGCTCTGGTAAGTCTCCTTATTAAAAAATGACTTTAAGTTATCAATATATAGCAGTTCAATCATCCCAGGAGTCCAGAAAATAGAATTGTAATAGAATCAGGATTTTGATTATCCCCACCCAGCGCGGGCGCGCGCTTCACCAATACGGGCGCGCTGACTTCCTGTACCCCGGCGTGGCCGCGCGCTTCATCAGCGCGGGCATGCGGGACTTCTGCCAAAAACACTTATTTTCTTTCTCTTTATTCTTGCAGCTTCGAGCCGGCTTCAACGAGATTTTATTCCAACACCACCTAGACACCATACTAGCATCAAAATAATGCTAATTCATCTGATTCACAAATTAATGCCTGAAATGCAAAAACACTTAAAAACATGTTAAAACACAAATAACTTGAGTACAAATACACTAATTTAAAGCTTCTTAGAGCATAAATAAGTGTCATAAATGCCACTCAACACGCCCGCGTTGTCTCAGTGCACGGCCGCACCGGGTTCCTACTCAGAAAAAAAATAAAAGGCAGTTAAAGGGGAAAAATGGGAATTTTGTTCAAAAAATTAATTCACAGTCAAATTTTACTCCCCCACATCCCATAATTCCCTCTCCAAATCAAACCCATTACTCCCATTATTCCCATAATCAAATCCCACTTCTATTCCATATATCATTCTCTTTTCACCACCTATATATACATACACTTCATACACAACTTCTTCACCAATTCACAAATTCTCAAACACAAATTCTCTCTCAAACACAACTCTTATTCTCTCTACTCACTTCCAATGGCACCCAAGAGACAAAGAACACAAGTCGATAGCAGCACCACCAATTCATCAAGTGTGGTTGGTGTAAGGCTAAGGTTCTCTACTCCCGAGGCTGAAGCGGAGTATACTAGGCTTCTTTCGAAGCCAATCATCAAGGAACGGGGTTTTCTACCATCAGGGAAAGATGGTAAGCTGTTGGAGATGATTCAGCAGATGGGTGGGGTTTCTTTTTGTAAAGAACCTGATGTTGTGCCTATGAGTGTTGTGCGAGAGTTATATGCTAATGTGAGGGCTGAGAAGAATGGTTTCACGGTGGTTAGGGGGATGAAGGTGGAGTATAGTGTTGGAGCGATAAGGAGGGTAATTAATCAGCCCGCGAAAAAAACCGGTCAAGCCATTTGGAATGATAAGATTCCGGAGGATTTTGACTTGGATTTGATTGTTGCTACTCTATGTGTGCCTAAGTCTCAGTGGAAATTCAAGAGGGGCTCAACTAATTATGCCACATTCCCTGCTTCTTGTATGAACAGATTTGCATGTACTTGGAATGCCTTTATTTGTGCTAATATTCTGCCATCGTCTCATATGCATGAGGTGACGGTAGAGTGAGCATGTTTATTGTCGGATATTTTGAAGGGTGATTATGTTGGCATTAGTAGGATTATTCACCGTGGTATTCTGTAATTTTGTGAGGGAGCACTATAGGTTCTATACCCTACGCGTCCATAGTGACGAGGTTGTGTGTGGCAGCTTGTGTTTGTTGTGCCACCCATGAACAACTTCAGCTCCCTAGTGTTGCCATTGATAGTTCGATTATATTGCACATGGTAGAGTGGTATGGGGGTAAGCCCAATCCTAAGGGGTTGGGTTATTCATTTGATATGCTTCCAGGCAAGTGGCCCTATGATCAGTATTATGCTGGTGGTTCTAAGTTTGTCCGTGAAGCGGGTTGGAGAGCTCAGTTGGGTGAGGAGATAGAGTTGTCACAGTTGAAGGAATCGTCAAAGAAAAGCATGACGCAATACAGACGTCTGGCATGGAGGATGGATGTGATGCATGACATCCACAGCAGGTTCACACGTGATCTCACCCAGGCACTTGGGAAAGCTTTCAGAGCCACATGAGTTGATATCCAGTGGCTAGTTTTTGGTGAGGATTCTGTGTATCCACCTCCGGACACACCCGACACTCCACCCGTCGAAGGTGAGGATTCTGATTCTGATTAGGTATGCCTGATTCCTTACTTTTACCTTCACTGAGGACAGTGAATATTTTAAGTTTGGGGGTAGTAGTTGAAGGAATATGTTTTTGTGTGAGTCTCATATAGTTGCATGTTCATGATAGTTTAGTTCATATAGTTTGCATATTTTTCCATATAGTTTTTTTTTATATTTTTATTTATTTTTGGTAGTTTTATGTTATTTTGTTCATATAGTTTTCATGCATTTGCATTATAACATGATCCCTGAGATAATTTTTCCAGTTGACTTGTGATATTGATGCTAGTGTAGTGATGTCATGTTTAGAGATGTTAAGTCGTAGTAAGTTTATTGGCATGCTAGAGACACTTGTATTTCACTAAGTCTTATAGGTTGCTAGAGTTCTAGATCATAGTCATGGTTTGTTAGTTTGTCGAGGTTTAATCGCTTGTTTATATTTAGAATTTATGATATTCTCTTAATAATAAAAGACATGGATATTTAAACATTGGATGAAGTTGGATTTCATTGCAAGTTGTGTGGCCAAGTGTCAAATGTCTAGTAGCCGGCTCATATTTATATGAGTAGTCTAGGGTTGGATGAGATGGAGCGAAACACACTCATTAAAAAAATCGTAGAAAAAAAAATAGAAAAAAAAAGAGAAAAAGGAAAAAAAGAAAAAAAAAGAATAAGTGTTATGTATAATTGATCACGAGTGGGCTCTTTAGTAATCGAGTTATTAAGTTCTTGGGGGACTTTGTGCCTAGTGACCTAAGGATTTTATAGTCTAGGATCCGCTAACCTAACACTCGCTACATGGGTACTATTGTATAAGTCTTTTATGGACCTCACTCATTGCACGATCAAATAAGCATACTTGTGTTGTTTTATTATGAATAAAAGCATGAATCCATGTTAAACTCTGATATAGAATTAAAGTGTTATAAGTTATTTTGAGTCTAGCTTTTATTCTGTTTTTATACTTGCGATTGTCTTGATAAGTAGTGAGTCATGATTGTCGATCTAGTTGCGATAGTATATCTGTAAGCATCTACACACACGCACGTCTCTAGTTGTAAGTTGATTTGTATGATTTAACTGATCTTTATGCGAGTAACTGCATTTTTTGATATGTTTCTTGTCAATTGGTTTAGTTATTCTATTGGGATCATTGCATTCATATTAGTTGCATTCATGCATTTTTATTCTCTTGTTCTTTGAGTCTATTTATGCTTGAGGACAAGCATCGATTCAAGTTTGGGGGTATGTTGAGTCGCATTTATGACACTTTATTATACTTTAATAAGCTTTGAATTGATGCATTTGTACTCAAGTTGTTAAGTGTTTTAACGTGTTTTCTAGTGTTTTTGTATTTCAGGAATTAATCTGTGAATCGGGTGAATTAGCATTATTTTGGTGCTAATTTGGTGTCAAGGTGGTGTTGGAATAAAAGCTCGTGGAAAGCCGGCTTGAAGCAGCAAGGAAAAAGATGAAATCTGAGTTTTTCCCAGAAGGACGGCGCGCCCGCACTGTGATAGCGCGCGCCCGCGCCAGGATTCCAGAATGGCAGCGCGGCCGTGGTGATAGTGCCGGCCGTGCCAGGATTCCAGAATGGCAGTGCGCCCGCACTGTGATAGCGTACGGCCGCGCCGGTGCGAAATTAAAGAATCCTGATTCTAATTCTATTCTAAGTGGGGGAGACTTCCAGATTGCAAAGGGCTGTTATATATATTCAAATAAGAACGTTTTCATGAGAGAGACATACCAGAGCGCAAGGAGAGCCATAAGAAGACCGTTTTAGCACAATTCAATGAAGGCGAAAAAGAACTTGTTTTACTTGTGAATCTTTGTTTTAAGGTGTATTTGGATGCTAGTTTTCTTACTTGTGAACCTTTACTCTTGTTTGTACTTGGTTTTATTTATTCGTTATAAAGACTACGTTTGTTATACCATGCTTTCATCGGAACTCACGTTGATGATGAGTCTGATCATGGGCTAATCATTATCGTGGGGTTCTAGCGGATTTATTTATGGATTTTTTTAGTTAAATTGTTTTGATACCTTGGTATGTGGTGATTGATGGATATCCTAGTATTGGTTGTGCGTATTCCTCTTATGAGCGTCGTGAACTTATAAGATAGTGTGTTAATTCTTAATGAAGCGACAATGAATTTAAGGATTTAGAACTTGCCATGCTAGCATAGGTTCATGTGTTATTGTTATGCATGATTCATAGGTAATTTTACCCATCTTACTTGCCTTGTGTAATCAAGATAGATAACTTGTGCTTAAACCGTTATGTTTTCAAATTCTATAGACATATAGGGTCTCAATATAATTGGTGTCTATTCAGCTTCTATCTCTTTTGTGGATGTCTGGTAGTATGGTACTTGTGCAACGAAAGTTGGCATTTATCAGTTTCGTGTTGTCTGATTAGTATCATCACCATTGCATGCTAAGGTTGAGAACAATAAGTCTATTGAATGAAGTATTTAATGAAGTTAGAATCCCATGTTTGTCATATTTATTAGTTCAGTCAATCTTAATTTCGTAGTTATAATAGTTAGCGTAATTCTTAGTTATAAATAATCTCAAATTGTTATCATCTTAGCATTGAATAATGACCATACATTGTTGTTTAAGGGCGTGGATTAATTAGTTAACCAATACAGTCTCTGTGGGAACGAACTAGGAAAGATTCTATACTACTTGCGAACTCGTATACTTGCGTGTAATATTAGCGCGTGTTTAGCGACTAACAAAGTCATTCGAGAACTACAGAATGACTTATAGAGAACTCAGGAAAGCTTATAGAGAACTCAGAGATATCGATAAGCCAAATTGAAGACATGAAGATTGGAGATATCTACAAGTTATTTCTTCACTAAAGAACTCAGAGTTATCAACAAGTCAATATTCATTAGAGAACTCTGAGTTATCGACAAGTCAAATTCCACTAGAGAACTCAGAGATATCGATAAGTCAAAATCCACTAGAGAACTCTGAGATATCGACAAGTCAAGAAGTCACTAGAGAACTTAGAGTTATCGATAAGTCAAAATGAATATATGAAGATTAGAGATCTCGACAAGCCAAATTCTCTTATAGAGAACTTGAGACCTCTACAAGCAAAATTAACTATAGAGTACTAGAGATCTCGATAAGCCAATATACTTATCGAGATGTCAAGTTCTCAATAGATCAAACTCGAGATCTCGAGGTAAAATCTCAAAGTACAAAATTACAAATCAGTTCAATATCCAAGATTAACAATCAACAAACAATCCAAACAGCTGGATTGACAAGTCTACAAAAAGCAGCTTGAAGAATGTGCAAGATCAATGGTGAAGATTAGCTAACAAATGAGGATCAAAGTAAACACGGGATGTTAAAGATATGCTAAGTTAGAAATAGAAGATATACTTTTCTAGAAATGGAAATGACAAGTGACTGTTTACAAAAGCTAATAGCATGACTTATTGTACACTGTGTAAACCTGTAGTTAACTAAATTATAAAGTTAACACTGGTCCTTTAGTCAGGTGTAATAACTTAGATAAAAAATCTGGTAACACTCTCAAGAAGAAGCTAAGCTCTTTATCAACAAAAAGCCTAGAAATTTTATAGTAAAACATTCATAATTTTAATATAAAATTAAGTGAGTTTTGAAGATTTGTGTTCTTTATTCTTGCAAGTTTAATTTCTGCATGAACACACTTTCACTACAAGATTTAATTTACTTTGTTCAACCATAAAAGAGTCAAGAAAAGCTTAAAAATAGTAAAACACATTTATCCCCCCCCCCCTCTGTGTGTTATTCATTTCCTAACAAGTGGTATCAGATCAAAATCTGAAAGTAAACAGATTCAAGACTTTAGAAGAATGAATACACAGAAAATCAGTAGCATCAAAATTCCTACCTTTGACAAAGCTAACTACACTCTTTGGAAAAAGAAAATATTGTTGTTTATCAGGATGGCCAATCCACTCTATATTCAGATACTCAAAAATGGGCCCTTCACTCCTATGGTTAGAGTTGAAGAATCAACAGATGGTGATATGGTCATTCCAGCTCATTATGCTCCAAAAGACCCTTGTGAGTATACTGAGCCTGAAAAAGAGAAAGTTTCCCTGGATAGTGGTTTGCAATTGATATTAATTGAGTCACTTGACAGTGTGATGCACAACAATATTGTCAACTGTGATACTGGTAAGCAAATATGGGAAAATATTGAAATAATCTGTGAAGGAACTGAGGAAGTTAGATTAAATCAGAGAAGGAAACTGATTTCACAGTATGAGGGTTTCATGGCCAAGGAAAAGGAAAGTATAACAGATGTGTTTGAAAGGTTCAATAAGCTGATAAATGACTTACAGGTCCATGACAAACACTATGAAGCTGAAGAAGTGAACTTAAAGTTCTTGCTTACTCTCCCTGATCATTTGGAACAGAAATCTCAGCAATCAGGGAAGGGAGAGACCTGAGCAAAATAACACTGGAAGTTCTATATGGAATTCTTAAAACATATGAACAAGAAATGATTTAAAGGAAATCATTGAGATATGGACAATGACATGTTGTAGATGGCTCAAGTACTTTAATTGTCAATGAAATCTAAACATCTATTGATGAGCCAAGATCTCAAACTCTAGTTACCTCGACAAGAGAGCAAAGAATAAATGATTCACAGGAACAAGTCATTATGGAATTGGAAGAAGATGAGTTCTACACTCCTGATGAACTGGATGAGCTAGATCAGTCAATGGCTTATTTGGATAGAAAATTCTCTAACATTAGAGTAAAGAAGCCAAGATTTTTCAAGGGTAAAGGACAGTCTTTCAACAAAGACAGCAGCTGGAAAGGAAAAGGGAAGTACACTTCTGATAACAAGAATGGTTACAAAACTGGATTCGTTGACAAATCTAAGATAAGGTGCTACAACTGTGATGAGTTAACCAATTTTGCTACAGAATACAGGAAACTCAAGAAAGCAAAGAAGGATAAAGCTTATCTTGAATTAGAAGCAAAGTATGAAGCTCTTCTGAAGAAACAGCAAAGCAAAGCTTATATTGCAGAGGGTAAAAGTTGGGATGACTCTGAAAATGATGAAGATGAAGAATTTGGAAATTATGCACTCATGGCCTTGGAGCAAGGAGAATCATCCTCATCTAAATTACAGGTACCAACTCTTACCACCATTAATTTAAATGTGAGTCAATATAAGGAAACTGTAGAGAAGATGAGCACAAAAATGTTTCATATTCACACAAGCATGGTTGCTGCTAATGAAGAAGCTAGCAGATTAACAAATATAAATGAGAAGCTTGAAAGTGGGAAGCAAGAAACTGAATTTTTGTTGGTGGAGCTTGAAGTTGTAAAGCAAGAGAATGTTTATCTCAAGAACAAGCTCAAGTGTGCAAATGAAATTGAAGCAGTGCTAAGGGAGAAGCTGAAAAAGAATGAGGTGAAGTTGAAGTCTTTTAGAAATGCATCTGAGTTAGTTGGATAATACCATGAGAAAAATAAACCATGTGCAAATATTGTTATTGGTCAAGAAGAAAGAGATAGGTGACAAAGGAAAAGCAACAGTTAATGAAAATGTTCCAGCTATGCTGAAAAAGGTTGTATCACCTATGTTCAAGGCATGTAAAGTCAACTTCAGTGATGAAGAATTGATTATCTAGAAAGAAATTGCTGATGAAGAAAAAGAGAAGAAAACTGCAGAATCAACTCAGTCCTCCAATACTGAAGGGAAGCTCATTAACAAACAAAGTCCCAAGACACCTGTTAAAGAAACCAAAACTGAAGATGCAAGAAAGAAAAAAAATAGAAATGGAAAAATAGGGATAAATAAAAGCAACATTTTTTCTTATGTTGCAGATGCTCCAAGAAAGAAATATGAAAAATGTGGCTCTGTGAATCACCTAACTCACCTTTGTAAAAAGGCAGTTAGCAATCCAACTGAAGGAGCCTGCAAATACAATGAAACAAAGGCAAATGATCCCTACTCCTTCTGTGACAAGTTTGACTGCATTCCTTGTAACTTAAAAGTGATGAAAAGTTGCCACAAAATGAGAATAGACCTCAAAGAAACAAGAATTGGGTCTATAACAGAAAGGGAAAATGTTCAACATTCAATGAACTCTATTTTATCTAAAACTACTCATTCTACTTCTGCTAAATCAGTTAACAAGAAGAACGTACCCAACACTTCTTGGGTTGCTAAACACACTTAAAACTTATTGTGTGCAGGGCAAAGTGAAGAAAGTCATCTTGATCATAGATAGTGGATATTTCAGGCATATGACAGGTGATAAAGCCCTGCTATCACAGTTTGAGTTGAAAGCTGGCCCTTTGGTGACCTTTGGAGACAACAACAAAGAATTCACAATGGAATATGGTAAGATTATTTCTAAAAATATTGTCATTGATGATGTAGCACTGGTAGCTTGTCTTGAAGTGAATCTTCTCAATGTTAGCCAATTTGCAGACAAAGGCTTTGAAGTTTTATTCAACAAAGAAAAATGCACTTTTATCAGCAAGAGAACTGGTGAAGTTGCTCTGAAAGAAGCAAGGAAAGGAAGCTTATTTATTGCAGACTTAGACTCAACTAATAAGGATGGAATTTTTTGCTTCTACACCAAGGCATCAGAAGAATAAAGCAAGCTATGGCATAAGAAGTTGTCTCACTAGATTTTCAAGGCAATTAACACCTTGGTCAAAAAGGAGTTAGTAAGAGACATGCCTAAACTGGAGTTGCTCAAGTTGAAGTTTGTGAAGCTTGTCAGAAAGGAAATATGAAGAGATCAAATCACAAGTCAAAAACTGTGAATTCTATAAGTGCACCATTTCAACTTATTCACATGGACTTGTTTGCGCCAGTAAATGTCTTATCAATTTCAAGGAACAAATATGCACTTATGATTATAACGACTCGTGTATTTTTATTTTATTTGGAAGTGTAATAAAGGTTTAAGTAAATAAATAAAATGTGTGTATTGGTTTTTGGCAGCAGTGTTGATTTTTATTTAATTATTTATGATTCGTTGATATGTGGAGTTGAATTGTGTGATTTACTAATGAGTTATATGATTTTATTTGACTTGTGATAGTGATTTTATGGTAGTTTTAATTCTATAAATATTTGGATTGTCTTTAAAATTGGTTTTCTAATTTTATAATTTCAATAATTATTTTTAGGACTTTATAAAATTGAGAAATCAATATTTTATTAATTATTTATTTTTAAATGATTTTTTGAGTGTGTTTGGTTGTAAAATCCATATTTAATTATGGAAATCTTCAAAAATTACGAAACTCATATTTTATGAAGGTTATAATATTCGTAGAATTTTAAAATTATTTTAGAAATTTTCGGGAATCGTTTCACGTGCGCGTCGTTTCGTTATATATTAAAAATCGGGTACAAAGGGCACCCTAAAAAGTGTTTAAAATTTTTTAAAAATTACGTCTTTGTCAACTTCGGGTTATTTATGACATTTTGATATTATTTTCATAATTTTTGGGTATTAAATTTTGTGCACCTTAGTCCTTTAATTTTAAGTTTCGGGACAAATTCAGCTCTTAAATTCTTGTATCTATCCTAAAATTTGCAGCATGGCAGTTTCTTAATTATTAGGGACGTCCCTTTCCTTGTGCAACACCTGTTGGCAGTTAATAAAAAAAATATATAACCCAAAACCCCCCACCCCTCTTCTCTCTCGGTCTACTCCTCTGTTCTCTCTCGTTTATTCGGTTCTCTATGTTCCTTCTTCCTTTCGTTTCTCTCGAGCCGTGTTGCTTCATGTGTCCTGCTAATTATTTGCCGCATGCTTCTTCTGTATTGGCTGTTATTCCTTCTGTGGTGCCGCCGTCGCCGCCGGTTTCCGGCATGGTGGCGGTGGTGTAAGTTGTGTTGATTATATCTGTACATATATATATATGTGTGTGTGTGTGTGCGCGATGTGTGTGCAAGTGTGTGTGTGTGTGTGTGCGTGTCTGCGCGGTGGCGCGTGTGTGCTGGTGCGGCTGTGCACAGTGTTGAGCGGCTGTGTTCTTATTGTTTTGTTGGTTCTGTTAGGCCTTGCAATTGGGCTCGGTTGTTTGGGCCTCTTCCTGTTGGGCCGAGATTATGCAGTTGGTTGAATATTATAAATTTAATTATTATTTTTTTTCTGCAGGAAACAAATTTGATTATTATTTTTGAAATAAAATGTTTGTTGCGGGAAACCAATAATATTAATCGGTATAATTTATTTGAGAACTCGTATTATATCGGGCGCCAATAAATTGTGCTGCCGTTGACGATGAACTTTGGTGAGTCAACGGTGGACGGTGATGACGATGTTCAGAGTCCTAAATTTTATAAATAAATAAAATAATTACATAAAATATTTTCAGACTTAAATGATTAATTGTGAATGGTGAGATGTATGTTGTATAAAATGATGGAGCAATAGTTCGGATTGCTGAGAATTGTTGACGTCGATTATAATCGACGGGTAGTCTTATAAATAAAGAAGTTGCTGCCAAAATTTTCTAAAAATATATTTGTAAACGTACATAATTATATTCTACGTGTTACCTCTATTTATGTTCAGGATATGTGATTATGTGTTTATAGATATAATAATAATACGAGTCGGATTATCGGATTGGGTTGTTAGAATCTGAGGATATCAAGCATATCGGTATACTAAGTAGGGTATTCTGTATTTGTAGATCCCAGTCGATTTTTCCCAGGATCGAAGTCAGCGTGAAAGCTACTTAGTGTTTTGTAAAGCTTTGCAAGGCAAGTACTCCTGACCATTCTTTTATGGTTCAGTGCATATGAATAACTAAATGTTTTATTCTCGTAATGGAATATAAATGTTTTCAGTTGTGTATCCCCGTAGTTATAAATCACTATTTTCAAATTATTTTGGGGAGAAGTAACTTCAAAAAGGTACCTATCTCGAATAGAATGATTTGCGAAATGGATTTTATTTGTGTGCTGGTTAAATAAAGGATTTTGAAAATGAGATAGGTACAAGTGTTTTGAAAATTGGATAAAACGGTCAGATATGGGATACATTGGGGCCAGAGTAGGCCTATTGAGGTGGCGTAAGAGGCTAATTCGGTTGCATGCACTATAAAACCGATTAGTTCAGCAGGTCAGCGACCTAGCTAGTCTCTGAGTTCTGGAATAGGTAAATGGGATGGCAGTTAGAGCCGTCTGGTGTTGATAGCCTGATCAGCTGTCTTCACATATCCGCTATGTATCTGATTGGGATTTGTGATTTATATAAGAGCATAAATAGTTGATACAGCGGTTTTATAAAAATGATTAGCATGCTAAAATTGGACTCTGGTATTTACACAGCACACTACTATGTTGTTTTAACAAAGCATGCTAGTTAGTGATATCCAGTTATCTCTGATTTTTATTATGAAATGTTGATACCATGATTATAACTCTATTCCTATTATTGTTACATTATTGTTTTATTCTGTTATTCATATCTTGGTACTGCTAAGTGATTATGCTCACCCTTGCAAACTGTTATGTATATCTCGCAGATGCTTAGAAGACCAGTCAGACCGACCCACGTTCCCGCCCCTTCTGGACTCGGCTCCTCTGAGGTAGTTTGTATCAGGCCATGAGGTCTGAGGAGTTGCTGAATAAAGTTAGTGTGTGTTAGATGTTGAATAAAGAGTTAGTAATAGTAAAAACCTAAATTATACTTGAACCTGGATCGGATCTTGGTTTTGGGGTCAAATTAGTATATTTTAATAATAATTCTGTTATTTATATTTGTTGGTAGTTGTGTTTAGTGACGTCAACTCCTGACCCCGGGGTTGAGGCCGTCACAATGATGGTGGATGATTTCTCAAGATATACTTAGGTAGAGTTCATGCACTCTAAAGATGAAACTCCACACATCATAATTGAGCATATCAAGAAGATAGAAAAAGAGGCTGAAGATTACAATTGTGTAAAAAGATTGAGAAGTGATAATGGAACATAATTCAGAAATGCAATATTGAGTGAATTCTGCAAAGGCAAAGGCATTGTTCAAGAATTCTCAGCTGCTAGAACGCCTCAACAAAATGGAGTAGTTGAAAGAAATAACAGAACATTAGTTGAAGCTGCTAGAACAATGTTGCAAGATGCCAAGTTGCCAATAAGTTTCTGGGAAGAAGCTATTAACACTGTATGTTACACTCAGAACATGTATCTCATTAACAAGGCACATGGCAAATCACCTTACTCAGTTATGTCTAAAATAAAGCCTACTTTAAAGCATCTTCATGTGTTTGGAAGCAAGTATTATATTTTGAAAGACAACTCCGAATATGTGGGAAAATTTGACTCAAAGGTCTATGAAGCAATTTTTATGGATATTCATTGGAAAGAACAGCCTACAAAGTTTATGTGATTGATCAAAAGAAGATTATGGAAAGCACATATGTGACTTTTGATGATGACAAGTGTCCAGACTTGGAATGCCTTGATGATACTGAAGTTGAAACCCTTGAATTTGAAAACCTCAACATTAATAGTGATTCAGATGGGGAAGATGAAGTTGATGCACAACAGATAATAAATGAAGAGACTACTCAACAGGAAAATCATGGAAGTGGAAGCTCATCTCAAACACCTGAATTTGATAACACAAACTCAGGGGGAGAAAGAGAAGAATGATCTAGCAGTCATACCAACAATGAAGAAAATGATGAAGGCACAAGTCAACAAACTCATACAAGGAAGTGGGATAGAAGTCACACTAGAGAAGCAATTATTGGTGATCCTACTGTTGGTGTGAGGACTAGAAGTGCAACTGAAAATGAGTGATTACATGCATGTTTTCTGTCTCAAGTAGAGCCTAAGAAAATTGATGAAGCTCTATTGGATCCTGATTAGATATCTGCCATGCAGGAAGAGCTGAATCAGTTTGAAAGAAACAAAGTTTGGTAATTGATTCCTGCACCAAAGAATATAAGTATAACTAGAACAAAATGGGTGTTCAGGAATAAGATGGATGAAAATGGTATAGTTACCAGAAACAAAGCAAGGTTGGTTGCAAAAGGCTACTCACAAGAAGAAGGAATTGATTTTGATGAAACTTTTGCTCCAGTTGCAAGACTTGAAGCAATAAGGATTTTTCTAGCATTTAATGCACATTCAAATTTTAAAGTATATCAAATGGATATCAAGAGTGCCTTCCTGAATGGTGAGCTAGAAGAAGAAGTTTATGTGCAACAGCCACCTGGCTTTGAAGATCCAGAATTTCCAAATTTTGTGTACAAGTTACTCAAGGCTCTATATGGACTAAAACATGCACCTAGAGCTTGGTAAGACACACTGTCAGAATTCCTACTAAAGCATGGTTTTACTAGAGGTACCATAGACAAGACTCTCTTCTACAAGAAACATGATGAGGATATGATCCTAGTTCAAATCTATGTGGATGATATCATCTTTGGTTCTATAAATGAGAAGCTTTGACAAAGATTCTCCAAGCTTATGCAAAGTGAATATGAAATGAGTATGATGGGGGAACTGAGTTACTTTCTTGGACTTCAATTCAGTCAAAGAAGTGATGGTATCTTCATCAGCCAAACTGAGTATGTCAAGGATGTGGCGCCCTCCAAACCCGGGTCAGAAGTTTGGGGTCCACACACACCTTATTTATATCCTGCTTAACAATAATAAAGATAATAATAATATGCAGTGACCCTACTTACCAACTACCACGGACCGCAATAGGTTAAAGTATGCACACAAGCCAAACACACACTTACTTATATTACAAACCGTTCAAATCCCAGCTATTCAAACTCAGAACTGAGTATTAAACATTATTACAAACTTTTACAAACTTAAATTACTCCAAAAGGTGCCTACTAGCTTAACTCGATCAACCTGAACCCCTAGCTCTCGCGCTGGACTGGGGATCCTTGTTACCAACTGGTTCCTTCTTAACAGGAAAAGAACATAAAAAATATCGCACAAATGAGCTAACTAGCTGAGCAAGTCACAATGACAAAACTGAGAATAATGATCATCAAATGAAAAGGGTTATGATATCAAGTGAACAATGAATTATGATTTACAATTGGATTTTATATTTTCATTTAAAAAACCAAGGTTAGGCTGCTGATCAGTTACGCACTAACCCCGAGCAAAGCACACATCACTGCTCTAACTACTGGATCCAAAGCACACATTGGCCCAACTTGACCATTTATATGGTCTGACCACGAATCTGGTCCACAATTTTATAAAACAATCCAATTCAAACATAACAACAGAATAAACAATTTAAAACAATAAACAGAATCATAAGCAACATTGGATATTTAATAAGGAAATGGTTTCAATCTTTACAAGGGATCAGTATGGCAATTTCAAAGCTTGACTGTTAAGTGATGAAAGAATCGGGTAACAAAGGATTCAATGTTTCAGGATTACAAGGATTTGGTATTTCAAAGCATAAGGTACAATAGGTTGAATATGTAAGTAATCTGGTTCAGTGCTTGGTATTCAGATTGTATGTATTTGTGGAGTAGTATTGTATATTTGTGGTTCGTATCCGGGTGTACAACAATCAATGGTTTAGGAAGAATAAGGTTTACGGCTCAAGATCAATAACTGGAATCAGGATTTAGGGTTCATTGCTTCAAAGCACTTGCAATATAGAACAGGATTATCAATCAACTACAATATATCTCGAGAAAGTTCAGAACACTTTCCTGGTACTAGCTTGCTATACTGTACTATCTTCCAATCACAACTGTCTTACTCCTCGACTATCTATTTCCCTTTCCTACGCCTTGCCTCTTCTGCTCATATATTATAAGCATCTATCAATATTTAACTGATACGATTCTATTCGAAACACACTTCTATCTACCCATCGTTTCACCCAAATCCGATTAACGGATTGAAAGTTACGCTATAACCAAGTAAACACCGAACATATAGACCGACAATTAACCAACAAGTCACATATAGCACATAACACGTCAAACAATCAATGATATATCATTTATAAAGAAGTCTCGGGTCATAAACAGGCTTTCGGGTATTTAAAATGATTTTTAAAACATTTTTCGGAATTAAAACGGGTCGTTGGATCAATTTCAGAGTAATAAACAAGGTTCGGTTGGCCAAATCTGGCTTCAAATCTGGCTTCAAAACTTCAAAACATAATTCCCTTCGATTCACTAATCCTCTGTTAACGAGCTATATACCAATCGATTACAAATTTCATAAGGAACATAACCCACTATAATACAACAACTAATAACCCCTAAATCAAAAAGGACCAAATTCAATTGAAAACATTCATAGGGGTTATAACCCTAATTTTAAAATTCGAAGATTAAACTCAATTTTGAACATGTTATTGAACTCCAAATCAGTCATATGACATATGAAAATCATCAGGAAAACAAGCTCTACAACATGCAATCATCAAACAATCATCCGAACAAAAATTCATATTTTTAATAAAAATAATTCGAAAATAAATAAATTTCCAGAAAATAAACCTTTGATTCTGCAGTTCTGGAACTTGTATAATCTGATAGTACTCTTCAGAACCTCCGTTTTGGTTACTAGAGCTTCCCGAGCAGATTTCAATAACACCTCCAAATAGTAGTTTGCTTCCCAAAGAGGTTTATGAATATAGGTATTTTCTTTGGAAAATTATATAATTATTGTCTGCAAATGATTTTTGATACGGAATAAAATACGGTAAAGGCTATTTATAATTACGGAAAATTAGTATCCTGTTGGATCATTCCAGATACAAAATGGTACGTTTATTTATAAAAACTGATCCAAACGGTATCGGTTTTCGGGATAATTATCCAAACTAGTACAATTTGTACTACGGTCTTGGTCTCAGCGCCTGGTTACACGTATTACGAGGTGATAATTGTGATAGTTTAATAAAAAGATCCCGTTTATCAAAAATATGAGTTTTATTGATTTACCGAAACGAATAATGTATCGAAAATGTTGCGCCGGGACCCGCGCAGGACAAACCGTACGCCGGATCTAAAAAAGTCGAAACATGGAAAATGCTCGAAATATTGCAATTAGGTTAGGAAGGAGTTTTTAGAAGAGTTTCGGGTTATAAAAACGTAACAACGGATGACGTCGGTTGGTTCCCGATTGTATAAAATAGTTTTTAAATACTCGGAAAAAGATTTTATAAAATCCATATATTTCCTATAAATCATAAATCAACATAAAAATAATTAGGAAGATATGACAATTATCTATATTTTATTTTGGACATATAAAAATTAAAATACTTAGTTAATATTATGTTTGAACATCCAAACACATTTAACACTTGACAAATAATTCACAGAATAGATACTGAACACATATAATTGTCTATTAGTAAAAATAATTACACGATATATCCCGGATATTACAAAGGATTTATTGAAAAAGTTTAGTATAGTTGATTGTTCACCTGCATCGACACATATGTCTACTGTAACAAAGTTGGATGAAAATAAAAAGGGAAAGAGTGTAGATATCTCAAGCTATAGAGGGATGATTGTATCATTACTTTACTTAACTGCAAGTAGACCAGACATCATATTTGCTACATGTCTGTGTGCAAGATTTTAAGTCAATCCAAAAGAATCACATTTAATGGCTGTGAAGAGAATTTTCAGATACTTGAAGTGAACTCCAAACTTGGGATTATGGTATCCTAAGGGAACTGGTTTTAAAGCTGTTGGTTATACAGATACAGATTTTACTGGATGCAGAGTTGATAGGGAGAGTACTAGTGGAAGCTGTCAATTTTTTGGACAAAGACTTGTATCCTGGTATAGCAAGAAACAACAATCTGTATCAACTTCTACAGATGAGGCTGAATACCTAGCTGCAGGAAGTTGTTGTGCTCAAGTGCTTTGGATTAGAAATCAACTAATGGATTATGGCCTAGTGTTACACAAAATTCCTATCATGTGTGATAATACTAGTGCTATATCTATAGTGGCTAATCCAGTTATTCATTCTAGAAAAAGCACATTGATGTAAGGTACCATTTTATTAGAGAACATGCTACAAATGGTACTATTGAGCTCATTTTTGTTCCAACAGAAAAACAATTAGCTGACATTTTTACTAAACCTTTGGATGAAGCAACTTTCACTAGACTTGTAGGTGAAATTGGAATGTTTAATTCTTCATCCTAAGGCAAGAACTCAGCTAATGTATTGCAGCAGATTAATTTCCAGTAAATCAAAATTAATTTGATTTAATTAGAAATTAACTGAAATATGAATTATAAATATTTCAGAAATCTCTGCATATTTATTTTTCAAAATTCAAAATTCAACTTGGAATTTTTCAAATTCTAAGTAAACTGCTCAGTTGTTAATTTACATCCTTAATATGTAAAATTAACACAAGGCAGAATTATATTGATCAAAAGTGTATAGAGAACTGAGTTCTCGATAAGTCTAATTGACTTATCGACAAGTCATTTTAAGACTTCTCGAGTGAGTTCTCGACAAGTCAATCTACTGACTTGTCGAGTGACTTCTCGATAAGCTTAATTATGACTTATCGATAAGTCCTTGTAGAGTTCTCTAGTAGTGTTTATTTACAGAGTTCTCTACAGGTACAATTTTTTACTTATCAATAACTTGAACTGAAATAAATTTAATTTAATAATTATTTTGGTAAAATACTTTTGGAAAATTTATTCTAATTTTATTTTGAATTTATTCAAATAAAAGTTAGAATTTATTCAGTCCATTTTTGGACAAACTGGGTATTTATTTGACATCTCGATAAGTCAATTTTTAGTTCTCTATAAGAGTAATTTAAAATGACTTCTCGATATGTACTTCATTTCTTAAAATGACTTCTCGATAGACAAACGTCTATTTTTGAGTTCTCGACAAGTCATTTGCTTTTATTATAAATACACAGACTTCTCGATACATATACATACTTACAATTTTCGAGATCTCAAGTGACCTAGCCTTTCAAGCAAAAACCGATTTCTCTCTCAGTTTTACCCCTTTCTCAAAAACAATTCTTACCCATTCATTTTCATCAATCAATGATGGCACTCAATGTTGCAAGAGCCTATATTCCAGAGAAAGTAACCAACTATCTCGCTTTTACTGATGCTAACCAAGCTCCTGACAGCTTCAAGGGGTTTGTGAAGCTTTTGGTTGAGTCTTATCTTGCAGGAGTTTTGACTGCAAATCCATTCATGTACCTAGATGTGTTGCATGAATTCTGGACTACAGCAGTAGTGAGAACTGATATGAATGACAACTCTCTTTCTATGGTGGTGACATGCACAATTGGAGGCCAACTGATAGAATTCAATGACCAATATGTGAATAGAGCTTTAAGGCTGCCAACTGAGAATCTGATGGAGGTGCCAACTCCTGATAAGCTGACTGAGTTTATGGACTTCATCAACTATGGTGGAAGGATTAACTTGTCAAGCCTGAACATAACTAATCTAAGGAAGGAGTGGTCATTCATCTTTGATTCTGTGGTGAGGACCTTCACATGCAGGAAGAAAGCGTATGACAATATTTCAAGTGTTGTGCAAAAGCTGGTGCATTCAATTGCCCACAACAGACACTTGAATGTTGGTCTGTCGATCCTGGAAGAACTTGCAACTGGACTAACAATGCCCCTGACAGCTAGAGGTAAGGAAATTTTATTTCCTAGATTTATTATATCCACTTTAAATAATAAAGTAACAGACATACACTTATTAAATGGTATAGATAGTACAAAAATAGGCAATTGTAAGCAAGTATCCAAAATAATATTTGGTTCACTTACTACAAAGAATAAGGTAAATGTAAGTCTAATAATCACTCCATTCATGTTGGAGAGGTTTAGGACTTACTCTTACCCTATGCCTGACATGAGATCTAACATACATTCTAGCACAACTATGATCCCTGAACATGTGGAAGTATAAGCATAGGAACACCAACAGGGATCTTCCCAAGCTGCAACCATTATTTCAAAACCTTTAAAAGCTAGGTAACTGTAATAACCCCCAAAATTTTGAACTTTTTGTAACCCTTATGAATAGTGTTTTTGCTGATATTTCTGAACAAGAAAACTTTTCATGCCACACTATGTAGGGGTTCTTATATGGATATTCTGAGATTTTATTGGTACTCTATATGATATATAAGTGTATGTAAAGATCGTCAGAATCCAAACCCGAACACTTTGATTTTTCCCGGAAATCCACCAGATATCGAAAGAATTAAGTATAAGGTAACATGATAAAAAGGATTTAAATTCAAGGATTTTAATAGAGGATCATAAAAAGGAATATAATGTATTGAGAAAGGTTAAGGGAACCTAAGTAATAAGATCCCGGGTATGATCCCTCAAACGATAAATGAAAACGAAAGTTAAGCGAACCGTATAATAGATCAGCGGTCATTAGGCAAACAATTAGGAAGTTAATCAAGGAGGTTAGGGATGATGAGGTCATCCAACCAATAAGAAGAGGGCAAGTAAGGGATGATGACATCACAAGGTGACATAAGCATGACATAGGGGGGAAGGAGGCGTGGATGAATGATAACCACACAAAATTCAAGGTTAATAAGGTAATTAACCAAAATCTAATCAAAAAACAACCAAGCTAAGCTAAACAAATCACAAACACAAAATCATTTCATTTCTCAACCATTGCTCTCGGCTTTTCTCCCCATTTCAAGAAGAAGAATTTCAAAATTCAAGTTCCAAGCTTCCTTAATTGGTAAGATAATAATCTAGTACTCCTTATGCATAGATATAACTATCCTATAAGTTTAAGCCTCCAAATCATTCACAATCTTCTCCAAGAAATCAATGAAGAAGATAATGAATAGTGATTTCAAGATTTTTAACTTGTTTTTTTCTTGTTTTTCTTTAAGATCCAAGCATCCCTAAGACATCTCAAGGCTTCTTAAGGCTTCCTAGCTACTCCAATCACTTCAAGGAAGGTATAACATCTCCAAACCCTAGCTTTACTTTGTATATTAGGATGATTTTGGTTGTTATGGTAAAAGAGTAGCTTGATGCTTGTAGGTTTAGAGTTTGGGTTGGAGTTGTAGTGAATTGAATGTTGAATCTTGTTGATTAGTAAAGGACTTAAGTATAGTTTTAAATTCATGTTGAGAATAACATAAATTGGAGAACTTGAGGTGTTGGGGCTGTTGTAGTGTGATATGGATGGATTTTGGGTTGTATGAATGAACATGGGATTGATTGGTGGTTGATTTGGAATGATATAAATTTGGGAAATCGCGTAAATATAGCCGTCGTAATATCCGATTTACTTTAGACTGCTTTTGTTCATAACATTAGGACCCGAGAAATCCCTGCTAGGTTTTTACCATTTCCATGTTTAGATAGTTCATGTTACGAGCTTCATTTTGATATGTGTTTCGTTTGATTCCGATGTACGGTTTAGGAGAAACGACCGTTTTAAGTAATGGCATTTCGCGAACGAAACATTACCCCTCGCCTTACTTTGAAACATATGTTAAAGACCTAAAACGGCTAATTGGAGTATGAAACATTTATGTAAAGTGTGTTAGGAAGTTAGTAAGACACTCGCGAAAGAATCGCCTTAAAACTCGTAATGGTTAATTTATTAAAAATGGTGGAGCCGAGGGTACTCGAGCGACTTAAGAGAATCATTAAGCGCAAAGCGAGCGTTAGAGTCTAAATTGGTTAAAGTATAGATTTACAAGTGACTTTGGTTTAATTCCAACTTATATGTTGTTTATAGGTTACCAAACTCGTCCCAAGCCATTTATAACCCCCAGTCGCTCAGGCAAGTTTTCTACCCGTATAACTGTTGTTGTGATGTATATGTGTATATGCATGATCTTGTGATAAATGCATATTTATTATTAGCAAATTCTTGCGATATATTGGAGCATATGATATGGTATATATGCATGCCTGTTTCGTATTCTTGATTTATATATCTGTTGGTTCAAATGCTTATTAGTTGCATAATACCTATGCTAGAGATAAGCAGTAGTTGCGTATACCCTTAGTATAGGGGACCCAAAGGTAAACATATTTCTAAACCGGGAGTCGATGTTCCCGAGTATATTATATATATATATATATATATTTATATATATATGGATATAGTTTTCAAAACTATTGATCGAATAAGGTTTATTCGATAACTTTATTTTATTTAATGAATATTATTTGAATATTCATTCGAGGACTTATGACTCTGTTTATTCTATTTAATGATTATTAATTGGATATTCATTTGAGGATGTATGACTCCGTTTATTTTATTTAATGAATATTATTTATAATATTCATTCGAGGTATTATGACTCCGCTTATTATTTAATAATATTCTTTATTTTATTAAAGAATAATGTTTCGATAATTATACTTATTTACGATTATTCAAATAAAGATAGTACTTTCGTATAAGTATATCTTTGGTTATTTAATATTCATTTCAAGTATGAGTTTTAAAACTTCTACTTCGATTATTTTTATAAGGATTATCTTTATGATAATATTATTTAAATAATAATATTCAGATATTTCTAATATATGGGGACTGATTTATTTTAATAAATCAGCAATACTCCAAACATTCTTAAAAATGTTTTCGAGTCTTTAAAATGATTTCTAAAAGTTAGGGCGGATCCCAAAACTCATTCTTTTATATTTAAGATCCTCCTTTCGAAGGGGATTTAAATACTCGCTTAAAACCTGGGGGATCCGGCTCTGTGGTGTATTTTACATTCGCAACGTGGTTGTTGTTTTGAGAAAACAATTTGATTACTTGCCCAACGTTCGGGAAGTAAGTCCCTCTAATTGAGTCGGCATAAGCGACAGGCCGGGGTACGGTCTATCAAAGTGTAAGTGGCTGGGTGGCAGTCCATCAACGCGTAAGAGGCCGGGTGGCGGTCCAGCACAAGGTCCTTATGTGGCCAGGGTGATGACCGGTGGGGGATTCATCCATCTACTTGTAGAAAAGGTTACTTATTGGTATCTTTGCCTGATCAGCAAGATATCGGGTTTATGCCAAAATTCTTTTCCTTTCCAAAATTCATTGGATGTTACAAACTCTGTTCATACTTTACATAACAGAGGTTCCAGGAAATGTTTAAGAGATATATATGTGGATATATATATCAGGACTAAATAAAGTATCTCGTAACTTTATTTCATTCAATAATATTTCAAAGATTGAATCTATTCAAGTCTTAACTTGTGGTCTCATCTATGGGATGACCTTTTGAAACCTATAATACTTTGAACAGTGGTAGTTCAAGTAGCCTTATAAATGATATAAGTATAGTGAAGTAATTGGTAACTTCATCCCTTATTTTTGCTTATATCCAGTAAGTAATTATCTTTCACCTGATAAAGGTTTCCAGCAAGTTATCCATTTAGATGCTTGCGTTATTTTTTACACTATATATTATCTTGCGAGCTGTAATGCTCACTCTTGCTTTATTTCTTCATCACACAACAATAGTTAGGAAAGATGGCCAGACTCCAGCAGACCCAGCGCAAGAGCGTGGGAAGCGCCCCGCGCCTTCCCATTGAGATCATAGCTGCTATAGCTGCAGAGGTAGATCTATTTGTAGATCAGACCTTCTACTTTTGGGAATCAATTATGTATAATTATAACTTGTGGCAGATAATGGCAATTAATTGTAAACTTATCAAGTAATCATTTTTGGGTTGTAATAACTTTTAAGTTGTGGATTCAAAGACTTGTACCTATTTCAATTTCATCTCTGAGACTATAACGGGTTGTGGTGTGTGTTAGTATGGGGTCACAACATAAGGTTAACTATTATTAATTAAGTGAAGTGATATTGTGGAAAGAAAGACCGTGATGACCCGGATTCTGACCCCGGATCTGGGGGTGTTACAGAAATGGTATCAGAGCTAAGCGTTATAAACCTCAGAGATGATGCGATGATATAATAATAAACTCACAAAGATAATAAGAACTCTTGCCAAGTTCATGGTCGGACTACTTAAAGTAGCGCTGACAGTTAAAACCCTTACGGGAACCCTTATAAGTATCATGATAGTAACTTAGCTCGTTTAATGTGTAGGCGCATGAGATAGAGGACCTTGAGATGTTCGAGCATGAGCATGATGAGGCACTACTAGATGTCGAGGATCAGGAGGAGCCTGAGATGGAGGAGGATGAGGAGGACCCCTCATAGGAGTCAGAGACAGAGGTCATTGCTATTTCAGATGAGGAGGACCCGGATGAGGTCCCAGTAGCTGAGGAGCGTGTCGGAGCTATGGTAGTGTACACTGGTACCCCTTTACCCACACTCCCGGTGGTCAGAGCTCCTACCCCTCCACCACTATCTTGGATCCCCTATGATGACAGCTCAGAGACCCATACTTCCGAGCCTAGGCAGACCGAGGAGGCACCCCCAGCGGCTCCGGATTCACCACCTCTCGACCCTGCCCATAGGCAGTCTTTGTTAGCCCACGGCTATGTTCAGGATGTACTGAGGACCCGAGTGGCCGTTGCTGAGGCCCGGCTGGATGAGGTCAGGAGGGAGTTGGATGCGGAGAGGGCGGGTAGGCGTACCCGAGCTTATGAGACTAGGGCTACTATACCCCGATCCTTGAGGAGGGAGCTGACGGGGATAGAGCTCACGTCCCGAGCGAGACTCAGATCGCTCCAGGGGGACAGGCATGGTAGGATCTCCAGGCGGCAGGATGACTATATCTTCCGTCGTGCGATGGAAAGGGTATGGAAGCTGACCCGCTCCGGTGTGTGATTCAGGACTGACGATGGGATAGTCTAGTTGTCTAGTTAGTAGAGGCCTTAGTAAGAGCCAATTTTCCGGGATAGTTGACTTGTATATAACATCCCTTTTTATGACTAGAAAGATAGACTCTTGTGTATCACTTTTGGGACAGATGGCTGTAGCACTGTTGTACTTTTGACCAGATCAAACTATGTATTTCTCGCATTAAGTATATATTTGTTTCCTTTCGGTTCAGTTCCTTAGTGACGAGATCACTGTTTTTATCATTATTATTACTGCACTTCTTATTAGAACTGTCATAATATAATAGAATTGCGAGATACATTCTCCCCATTATAGAGCTGTGCAAGGCACAATGTTGTGTATGATTGTGACCTAACGTTGAATTTCCCAATAATTTTGTTTATTATCAGTATCATGCCGCCAAGAAAGATTGGAACTAGGGCGAACCCTGGATCTGAGGACCAGGGAAGCCATAACCAGGATGATAGGAACCAGGAACACAGTGAAGAGGAAGATGAGGATTATGTGGAACAGGATGACTCCTTATATGAAGAGGAAGAGGAAACATATGATGTTGAGGGATTTGAGATAGAGGCTGAGGAAGGAGAAATTGAGGGTGAGCAACCAATACCAAACCCAGGCATGGATCCCATGGGCCAGTTCATGCAACTACTAAGGCAGAACTTGGAACGTCAACCCAACCCACCCCCTCAAGGAAATAACAATGTTGTGGCAAACTCTTTCAGGGCTTTTAAGTCCTTTAAGCCCCCTGAGTTCCATGGATCAGCCGACCCAGTTGAGGCAAGGGCATGGTTAAAGGAAATGGAGAAATCCTTTGAGATTCTGAGTATCGATGAGGCACAGAAGACTGTATTTTCTACCTACCTTCTGAAAGGAGAGGCTAACTACTGGTGGGAGGCCAAGAAAAACATGGAGACAGATGCTATTATAACCTGGGAAAGATTCAGTCAGTTGTTCCTGGGAAAATATTTCCCGAGGTTTATGGAAAACCAAATGGAGCTCAAGTTCTTGGAGCTAAAGCAGAATAACTTATCTGTAGCAGAGTACGAAGCGAAATTTACTGAGTTATCAAGGTTTGTGCCGGAGTTTGTGAGAACCGAGGAAAGGAAAGCTAGGAGGTTTCAGCAGGGACTGAAACCGTGGATTCAGAATAGGGTGGCAATCCTTGAGCTTACTGATTATGCCACTCTGGTGCAAAAGGCAACAATTGTAGAAGCCGGAAGTGAACAGATGCAGAAGGAAAGAGAGAAGAAGGGAATAAAGAGGAAAAGTATGAGCATGGGTGGAGGTGGAGGTTCTGCAGGAAGGAACTTCCCAACTAGAGTTAATAGGGGAGCAGTGTCCCTACCGGGAAAGGACATTGGGTTTAAGCGGCCAATGAGTGTAAATGTGAGCCAGAGCAGCCAGAAGTCCAGAATGTCCTATTCCAACCAGTCTCGACCCCCATTGCCAGCCTGTAACACTTGTGGAAGGATGCATTCTGGGGAGTGTAAAGGAAAGCCGGTAATCTGCTTCAAGTGTGGTCGAGAGGGTCACTATTTGGACAAGTGCACTTCGCCAACCCCCATTACCCGCCCAACCACCACTTGTCATCAGTGTGGACGCCCGGGTCATTGGAAGAGGGAATGCCCAATGAACAAACCAGCAGCTTCGGGAGCAAGCAGGGCTGCTTCTAATAAGCCACCTACGGCAAGGACTTTCAACATGACAGTCCAGGATGCTATGAAAGATTCAGATGTGATAGCAGGTACCCTTTCTCTAAATTCAGTCAGTGCAAACGTTTTATTTGATTCAGGAGCAACTAAATCTTTTATATCAAGGGACTTTGCGCGTAAATTAAGACTTAAAGCTGAACCCTTGATAGAGCCCTTACAAGTAGAAATAGCCAACCATGAAGTTATTCTTGTTAATATGATTCACCCCGCCTGTGAGTTAGGCGTAGGGGAACAATCTTTCAGTGTTGATCTGATTCCTTTTAAGTTAGGGGAATTTGATATATTTTGGGAATGGACTGGCTATCTAGCAATGATGCTCAGATAGACTGTAAGGGGAAGAAAGTTAAGTTAAATATCCCAGGAAAGAAAGAAGTTATATTTAGAGGAAAGAGGCAGACGCAGAAATTTTTGACTATGGCCCAGGCCAGAAGGATGCTACGAAAAGGAAACGAGGCTTACCTAGCCTATGTGGTAGACACGCAAAAGGAGGTGCCCAACTTACAAGATATTTCAGTAGTCAACAAATTTGAAGATGTATTCCCACAAGATCTTCCGGGATTACCACCCGATAGAGTGATTGAATTTGCTATTGAGTTGGCCCCAGGGACGGCGCCAATTTCAAAAGCACCTTACTGGTTAGCCCCGTTAGAAATGAAGGAATTAGCTACCCAATTGCAGGAACTCTTGGATAAGGGTATGATAAGACCCAGTGTGTCTCCGTGGGGAGCACCAGTGTTATTTGTTAAGAAGAAAGATGGGAGCATGAGGCTGTGCATCGACTATCGAGAGTTGAACAAGTTAACCATAAAGAACAGGTACCCGTTACCTAGAATAGACGATCTGTTCGACCAGCTAAATGATGCTATTTATTTTTCCAAGATTGACCTGAGAACTGGATATCACCAACTAAAGATTAAACCCGAAGATATCCCCAAGACAGCGTTCCGTACCAGGTATGGGCATTATGAGTTCTTGGTAATGTCCTTTGGATTAACCAACGCCCCAGCGGCTTTCATGGATTTAATGAACAGAGTATTTAAGAAGTACTTGGACAAGTGTGTGATAGTTTTTATCGATGATATTTTGATCTACTGAAGGACTGAGGCTAAACATGCAGAGCATTTAAGGATAGCTCTAGGAATACTCAGAGAGGAACAGTTATATGCCAAATTCTCGAAGTGTGAATTCTGGCGGAATGAAGTACAGTTTTTAGGACACGTGATAAATAAAGAAGGAGTATTGGTCGACCACTCCAAGATAGAGGCGGTCTCAAATTGGGAAAGGCCAACCACACCCACAGAGGTAAGGAGTTTCATAGGATTGGCCGGCTACTATCGTAGATTTGTACAGGACTTTGCGAAGATCACAGCCCCTTTGACACGACTTACTCGTAAGACAGAGAAGTTTGAATGGACGGAGAAATGCGAGAACAGTTTTCAGGAATTAAAGAAAAGGTTGGTAACGGCCCCGGTGTTGGCATTGCCAGACGGAAAAGGAGATTTTATGATATATAGTGACCCGTCGCACAAAGGATTAGGGTATGTGCTTATGCAGCACGGTAAAGTGATTGCGTATACATCGAGACAACTGAAGGAATACGAGATTAGATATCCTACTCATGACCTTGAGCTCGCGGCAATAGTTTTTGCCCTAAAAATTTGGAGGCACTACTTGTATGGAGAGAAGTGCGAGATTTTCACAGACCATAAGAGCCTCAAGTACATATTTACGCAAAAAGAGCTCAACATGCGCCAGAGGAGATGGTTAGAGCTAATCAAGGACTATGATTATGAGATTCTCTATCATCCGGGGAAAGCCAATGTGGTGGCTGAAGCCCTCAGTAGGAAGGAAAGGCTCGGAATGATAATGACTTTGGAGGAATTAATCAGGGATTTCGAAAGAATGGAAATAGAAGTAAAGGTAACCGAAACCGGAACTGAAAAGCTGTTTGAGATATCAAGGCAGAGCACCAGAGACCCAGTGGACTTTTACGACCCCTGGAGATTCCCGAGTGGAAATGGGAACAGATAGTGATGGATTTTGTTGTAGGCTTGCCAAGGACGAAAGCCAATCATGACGCTATATGGGTAATTATAGACCGACTGACAAAGTTAGCTCATTTCATTCTTATCAATGAGAGATTGTTATTCCCAGTGGACTAACAATGAGATTTACAGAAGGGGGGTTGAATGTAAATCTCAAAACTTTTTCAAGTTTTGAGCAGTTTCTAAGGCTAAGTGTTTGAGTGATCAAGTGTGTGTGAATTGCTTGAAGCTGATGCAGACAGATATATATTCAAACACAAATGTAATGAGCACAATGAACTTAAAAACTTTTCTGGTGGATTTGTTGTTCCACCAGAGATGTGTTATTTCAGAAAATCTGTGATTCAAAGAATTAAATCACAGCTGCTTCCTAGTACAAACTAGATGATTTTCTTTTTTGATATTTCTAAACAGCTCAGGAAAATTCATATCTAATTACTAGCTGCTACTTGGTTTATATATCACCAAGTTTACAAGTGAAGACAAACTGTAAAATACAATTGAAAAGATTCTTCACATGTTTCTTCTTCATTTCTCTATCCAATACAATCTAGGATAATCTGTAAATCTTTGAATACTTCCTTGTTTACATTAGAATGGAAATGTTGCATTTTCTTGATTCCTCCTAGAGGCTTCCACATTCCAGTATGTCTCTGTCAACCCATGTGCCTCTGTCAGCTTGTGAATTGTCACTATCAACTGCTAATGAACTAAGCATCCGTTGAAGCTTTCATCCGTTGATGCCTTATCCGTTGAGGCTTTATCCGTTGAAGCTTTATCCGTTGATGCATTATCAGTTGAAGTCTTTATCCGTTGAAGCACTTATCCGTTGATGGATATTATCCGTTGAAGCATTAGAGACATCCGTTGAAGCTTTGTTTCTTATCCGTTGAAGGTCTTCAATATCCGTTGACACTTCTTCACTTATACAAAATTACAATGCATTAAATATTTACAATTAGCCCTCCTATTTGTACATCCATTAGTAGTCAACATGACTGATTATTTCCTAACAACATCTAAGAATTACAGCTTGAAACCAGAGAATGAAATGTGCTACAATACTAAACTTATTGCTAAGTAAAGCTACTCCTTCAACGGATAGCCAAGATGGTCTTATCCGTTGAGGCTACAAACACTAGATTTCTACTTAAGTGTTTTGCTTAACTTATCATCAAACTAATACACATATTCCTTACAATCTCCCCCTATTTATATCTACTAGAACTGTAGGCATAAATTTGGGTTTAGCTTGATGATAACAAAACACTTAACAAATATATAAACTGTAATAAAGCAGAAATTCAAAAGTGCTACAAAAATGTATATGCTGAGATGGAATTGAAGAATTACATTACTTCCAAGGGTGCTCCTTTAGCCTGAGCAAATTACTTTCTTTTCCTTTGATCCCTGTTTTTCTTTCCTAGCCTCCTGTCATTCTCCTCTATTTGAAGTTGAAGTTGTCTGTAGAATTCAGCTTCATCTTCTTCATTGATATCTAACTTAGATTGCATATCCTTAAGAGTTTCATTACTGGCAATCTTTAGCTGATCTTCAATTCTGAAAAATCTTCTGACTCCTTTGTTATCTCTGAACTCCATCAACCAATGAGGTGATTTGTGAATTGTAATTCCTCTTTCTTGAATGAGTAAAGTTCTAGGCAAAGCATTGGGCTCCCTCCAAGTTTTCCTTATGTTGGCAATCTTGTTGAGAATCTCAGTCTTGGCAGTCCTGGTAAAGCCAGAATCCCTTTGTATGGCTGAGTAGACTCTGATCAAGGTAGAGTAGCCTTCATTCAGAATTCTGTGAAGAGGCCATGTTCTTTCCCCAGCTCCTTTATATTTGAACACTAGTCTTTCTGGTAGTTGTCTGTAGGCAGTTATTCCCCTTACATCCTCCAGCTCATCCAGATAGAGTTCAATGTCTGAAAATTCTTTTATGTCACAGATGTGAACATAATCATCTTTAGAGGTTTGAGGTTTAGGCTTAGGCTTCTATGTGAATTTGATTGAGGCTTTAGAGGGTGTTGATTTGATTCTTCTTTTCTGCTTTTTTGATGGTGGAGAAGAGGTTAGGAAGGTGGGCAATTTGATGGTGTCCCAATCAATTGGTTTCTCTTTGGGAATGATTGTTTCACCATGAATGTTCATGAAGGGGTCAGGTACAATGGGTTCAGGAATAGAGGGTAGTGGTTTGGATATTGATTGGGTTTCTTCAGTCTTATCTACCTTCTTTCTCTTTGTATTGACCTTCTTTCTTTTCCCTTTCTGCCATTCTTCCTTACTTCTTTCCTTCATCTCAGTACCAACCATGTCCCCCATAGCTTCATCTTCACCTTTGTCTTCAATTTCTTTCTGTTCTTCAGCCTGACTTGACTTTAGCTATTTTTCAAGCTTTGCTTGTGCTCTTTTGTCAGCCTTTAGCTATTTGGCTTCTTCTTTCAACCTTTTGGTTTCTTCCCTCTTGGCTATTGAGAATTTGGGATGTCCTTGCATCACACATATGCTCTTTCCCTCTCTAAAGATAATAGCCATGTTTCTCCTTACAGCCTCATCCATGGTCTCTTTGAGATATGCAATACTTCTACCTAAAAGCTTGTCCTCATCAGCTTTTGGAAGAGGAAAATCCACCTCTTTTAGAGGATTCTTTGTAGAGTCCTTATTGGATCTGTTGTTGGGCTTGAGAACCATAGGTTGCAGATCTTTGGAAGAAGTTTCTCCATCCTTATGCCTCCCTACTGGCTTGAGTTCCATAATAATTGATTCCACTTTTGTGCCATGCTTCACAGATTGTGATTGAGAAGTTGTAGAACCAAATATTAGTTGCATCTTTTCATCAATCTTCTTCCTTTGCTCTTTGACTTGCAATTCAGCTGCTGCTATCTGGATTAGATCAATTCCATCTAGCTTTCCTTTGACTTGAATAGTTGGAGAAGTTGTGATGACAGGAACTAGCACTTGAGAAATCTGAACTGTTGTAGATGGCTCTCCTTCCCCTTCCCCTTTATTCTCCCCCTTTTTGTTATCATCAAGGGTAGGGGTCAAGCCTTGTGCTTGTGCCAGCTGTATGAGTAGATTTGTTTGAGTTTGTTGATTCTGAAGAATGGTGACCATAGAGTCTTCAATGATATGAACCCTATCTTCCAAGCTGGCCAGCCTCTTGTCAGCATCAGATGCTTTCTTCAGTCTCCCCAACAAATCTTGCATAGAACCATAGGGTATAACTGAATCCAATTTCTCAGCATTGTAGGATTTCAGATCAGCAATGTCTTGCTTGAGCTCATCCACACTTAGATTTTGCTGGTAATGCTGCAACTGCAAGAGATGCAGAGATTCCAGATGAGCCTGAAGAATTGCCTTGGTACCAGCATCTTGAGTCTCCTGAAGGGCCTTCTGAATTGTCATGACTTGTCTGACCAAAGAGACACCAAACTCTCCTGGTGTTGATGGTTTTGCCCATGCCCATTCAGGAAGATCAGGAACAGAACTTGGGCCTGCTACTCCCCCTAAGTTCATGCTCTCATTCAAAGAATTAGAGTCATCATCATTAGAATTTACTCCAAATTCTTCATATGGCTCACCAGCTTAAGAAGGCAGCCTGTTGACAGCAGCTTTGTCTCTGAGAAGAGATTCTGAAGTGTGTACAATGTGTAGTGTCTGTTCTGCCTCCACATTGCCCTGTGCAGCCAATAATTGATAGGCTGAAACAGGGTGAGTAAAAGTGTCAGCATCCAAGGAAATGTTATCAATGACAGCTTTGTAATGTTGCTGAAATTGTCTTTCCTTTTCTGCATCATCCACTTTCATTAACTCACTAGCAATGGCTGGATCCACCCTTATAGCTTCTGTACCTGCTTTTCTCTCAATTTCTCTCTGTTCTTGCATCAAGGGCTCCCCCTGGCTCACACACACCCTCACACCCTCACCCTCACCTTCTAAGGTGGCACTCCTCTCACTCACTTTTTCCATGCTGGAAGAAATAGCATGCATATGGTGACTCTCAACCTCTCATTTTGCCTGGAAGCAACCCAGCCTCTCACTCAAAAGATCACTCCCTTCCCTCAAACCTAAAAGTGATTGTACAGTTGCCATGTCCTCTACAGTTGGAATTGTTTCTGTTAAGTGTGTAGAGACCATCAACGGATAGGGAATATCCGTTGAAGTGGAAACTGATGGTATCAACGGATAACTGCTGTTAAGCTTATCCGTTGAAGAACAACCACTTGTCAACGGATGAGAGATATCCGTTGAAGAAGGAAAAGATGTAGATATAGAAAGTGACATAATTGTTGAATCTGTGTGGATTGATTTTAAGTGTGGTGACACAGATTCTGCAACTACATCTGAAATAATTGGCTGATGATCCAACAAATCATCTAAAAGATGATGATCACCAGGTTTTTAGTGGGGCTCCTCCCTGAGTTTTAATGAGGGAGAATCAGGAATTGATGTGAATATCATATCCACATCCAGAGAGGGTGTTGGAGAGTTTGATGAATGGTGTGTTTCTATATTGAGAGAATGGGGCTGTGATTCCACGTTTGCTGGAATCACATCAAGCTGAATTTGAGAAGGCACAGATACAGGTGGATGTATCTGTGCTGTGTGTGTCCCTTGTGTGGAAACTAGGGTCTTGGCCTTCTTCTTCCTTGAAAAGGCTTTAAATGGTAAATGTGTGGCTTCAGTGTCCCTCCCTCTTTTGTTCTGTGTCCCTGGTTGGGGACTATTTTCAATAGTTACACCCTTTTGGGAGGATGCAACTAGGGATGTGTTGGACTCCTTTTGAACCACCACAGCCTTTTGAGAGACTGTGGCTTGGCTGGTTTGGGTACCACTCACCTCTCCCACCTTATCCTTGGGGGCTTTTTGATCTTCACCCCTCCCCTCACCACTCACACCCTGTTCACTCCCTTCAGGGTTTATGGTAGTTGTTACAAATGTTGTCTTTTGAGAAACAACAGAGGTAAGTTTCTTTGACTTGACTTTGGAAACTTTAGATTTGGTGGCTTTGGTAGGAGCCTGTTTGGACAAAGACACAGGTTCCATAGCCACACTAGAAGGCAAAGAAACATTGGGGTTGGAAATAGTAGGAGTTATAGAAGTATTTACCTCACTTACCTGTGGTGCATTCATGATTGGCAAGTATACCAATGGCACCTGGCTGTTGAGGTTCATTCTCAAAAGGTCTGCAAGGACCCTTTTCTCTTGTGCCCAACATTTGAGTTTATTATTCTCATTGGATATAACCAAACCTTCAGCAACATGGTTAGCCACTAACATAAAGAATCTAGCATAGTAGATGTTATGTGGTCTATTAGCTTTGTTACCTAATCTGGAACCTAATTCTAGCATAACACAGTTGCTAAAATTAAAGTACCTATCAGAAACTAGCATATAGAGCATATTAACAAGAGATGAAGTGATAGCATCAAAATTGCTAATCTTCCCAGAGAAAACCTTAATAAAGGCATCTCCAAGAAAACTCCATTCTTTCCTAAGGCCTTTCCTTCTAATACTACCTAAACTAGCAGAATCAAAAGCATAGCCTATGGAATCTAGCATAGAAGAGACATCTTTATCAGTGTGTGGTGTCATGGCATTATTCTCAGGCAACTTAAAGCAAGATTGTATATCATCACAATTAATGCAATAGTCCTTACCTTTGAGAGAGAAGGAAATAGTCATATCTGTGGAGTTGAACTCTGCAGTTGTCCAAATCTCCTCAATCACTTCACAGTAGATGGTTGGGGCTTCCAGCATTGCATAGCTTAGTTTGCAGTTTTTGATGAAGTCCATCATCTTGTGATAATCAGAATGGGCTTCATTCTTTTCAACCAAGGCTATGAAATTATTCTTTTCATAAACAAATCCTGTTTGAGACATGATTTTGACTACTGGTGCCATTGTTGTGAGTAGAGGTTGCAGAGAAAAACTTGAGAATGTAGAGAGAAAGAGAATAAGAATTGCAAGAAAGCGTAAAGTGAGAATAAGAGTTCAATTGGGCTTTTATACTTTCTTGAATTAAAACGTAAATAAAATGATTAAATGATACTTTTAAGTAAGTTACAGCCGTTCAAGAATAAATAAAACTGTAGAAATTCTGAAAACTACCTTAAATATAAATACATACAACACTGTATATCTGTATCAACGGTTGAGTAAAAGAATCAACGGTTGTGACTCACTTATAGTAACTGACGTGACACTTCAACGGATAAGGGAAATAGTTATCCGTTGATGAACAACACCATTTTATCCGTTGAAGGATAAAATTACCAGAAATGTATTTGTCTTTCAACGGATAACGAACATCCGTTGATAGAACAATTTTGGCTTTCAACGGATAGAAAATATCCGTTGATAGGATAAGTCTTAATTAAAGCCAGCTTGTTCTTGCAGCAAATTCATTTCAGGCTTCAAGACAGATTATATAGATGACATAGATTATGAATAATTAAGCATACCTAACTCACTTACTAATCTTGTGAATGTTGATTCATCAAGTGGCTTGGTAAATATGTCTGCAATCTGCTTTTCACTTGGAATAAAATGAAGTTCCACTGTACCTTTCATCACATGTTCCCTAATGAAGTGGTACTTAATATCAATGTGCTTGGTTCTTGAGTGCTGCACTGGATTTTCAGTAATGGCAATGGCACTTGTGTTGTCACAGAATATTGGAATTTTGTCAACAGTCTGACCATAGTCAAATAGTTGATTCCTCATCCATAGTATCTGTGCACAGTAACTACCAGCAGCAATGTACTCAGCTTCAGCTGTTGATGTAGAAACAGAATTCTGCTTCTTGCTGAACCATGATACAAGCTTGTTCCCTAGAAATTGACAGGTGCCTGTTGTGCTTTTCCTGTCTATTTTGCAACCTGCATAATCTGCATCTGAGTAGCCAATTAGATCAAAACCAGACTCTCTAGGGTACCAAATTCCTAGATTTGGAGTCCCCTTGAGATATCTGAAAATTCTTTTAATAGCCACCAAGTGAGATTCTTTAGGGTCAGCTTGAAATCTAGCACAGAGACATGTAGAAAAAATTATATCAGGTCTACTAGCAGTTAAATATTAAAGTGAGCCAACCATGCCTCTATAACTTATAATATCAACAGACTTTTCAGCCTTGTTTAATTCAAGCTTAGTGGCAGTGGCCATGGGAGTTTTTGCAGGTGAACAATCCATTAAGTCAAACTTCTTTAAAAGATCATAAATATATTTAGTTTGACTAATGAAAATTCCACCACTAACTTGTTTAACTTGTAAACCAAGAAAGTAAGTTAGCTCTCCCATCATGCTCATTTCATATTTACTTTGCATTAATTTAGCAAACTTTTTACAAAGCTTATCATCTGTAGATCCAAATATAATATCATCTATATAAATTTGTACAAGTATCTTAGAGCCATTAACATTTCTAAAGAAGAGAGTTTTGTCAACAGTACCTCTTGTGAAGTGATTATCTAGAAGAAACTTTGACAAAGTCTCATACCAGGCTCTAGGTGCTTGCTTTAGTCCATAGAGTGCTTTCAACAGATAATACACATAGTTTGGAAAATTCGGATCTTCAAAACCTGGAGGTTGGCTTACATAAACTTCTTCCTCTAATTTCCCATTTAGAAATGCACTCTTGACATCCATTTGATAGACTTTGAAATTGGCATTAGCTGCATAGGCTAGAAAGATTCTGATGGCTTCAAGTCTGGCAACTGGAGCAAATGTTTCATCAAAATCTATTCCCTCTTGTTGAGAATAGCCTTTAGCAACCAATCTGGCTTTATTCCTTATGACAATGCCATTTTCATCCATCTTGTTTCTGAATACCCATTTTATGTCAATAGAAATCTTGTTCTTTGGCTTGGGTACCAGCTTCCATACTTTGTTCCTCTCAAATTGGTTTAGCTCCTCTTGCATTGCTAAAATCCAATCTGGATCCAACTAGAGCTTCTTCCACTCGCTTAGGTTCCTCCTGTGATAGAAAGCTACTATACAGACATTCATCTTGAGTAGCCCTTCTAGTTTGTACTTTTGATGTAGCATCACCAATGATCAGTTCAAAAGGGTGATTCTTGGTCCATTTCCTTTGAGGTGGTAGATTAGCCCTAGATGAGGTTGCCTCAGTATTGTCATGATATGAGATAGAATGTTGATTTGTTGAAACTCCCCCTGAGTTGTTGATCCTTTGAAAGGAATTGGGAGCTCTATCAACTGATGAAGTGAATTGATTATCCGTTGACAGACTGTGATCAACGGATGCTTCATTATAAACTTCAACGGATGATGTACTTTGTCTTTCAACGGATGCTGCATTGCTTCTTTCAACGGAAGCTGAATTATGACTTTCAACGGATGCAGCATTTTGTGCATTATCCAAAGGCAGATTCTGAATTCTTCTTGAGATGCCTTCTTCATCATTCTCATCTTCACTATCATCACAGTATATCTCAATGTTGTCAAATTTGAGTCCTTCGTGATGTCCCTCATATGTTAGTCCATCAATTTTTTTATCATCAAACACAACATGTACAGATTCCATGACAATGTTGGTTCTTAGATTGTAGACCCTATATGATTTTCCAGCAGAATAACCAACAAATATTCCTTCATCAGCCTTTGCATCAAACTTCCCTTTGTGATCAGATTGATTCCTTAAGATGTAGCATTTGCAACAAAAGACATGTAGAAAGTTTAAAGTTGGTTTTCTTCTCTTGAATAATTGATAGGGAGTCATGCATTTTGCCTGATTGATTAGAGAAATATTCTGAGTGTAACATGCACAGTTAACAGCCTCAGCCCAAAAATAAGTTGGGAGTTTTGACTCTTCAAGCATTGTCCTTGCAGCTTCAATTAGTGATCTGTTCTTTCTTTCCACCACACCATTTTGTTGTGGAGTTCTTGGAGCTGAGAACTCATGCATGATCCCACTTTCTTCACAGAACAACTTCATGGTTGAATTCTTGAACTCAGTTCTATTATCACTTCTAATATTCCTTACTTTGAAATCAGGATGATTGTTGACTTGCTTGATATGATTGATGATGATTTCACTAGCTTCATCCTTTGATCCAAGAAAATAAACCCATAAAAACTTTGAGAAATCATCTACAATCACTAGGCAGTATCTTTTCCTTAAAATTGACAATACATTGACTGGTCCAAAAAGATCCATGTGTAGAAGTTGTAGTGGTTCATCAATTGCAGATTCAAGCTTCTTACTGAATGATACTTTCTTTTGCTTTCCTTTCTGACAAGCATCACACAGTCCATCCCTTGTGAATTCCACTAGAGGCATTCCTCTAACTAAGTCCTTTTTGACTAGATCATTCATTGTCTTGAAATTCAAATGGGACAGCTTCTTGTGCCATAGCCAACTTTCAACTGGACTTGCTTTGCTGAGAAGACAAGTAATGGATTCTGCATCTATAGAGTTGAAATCAACTAAGTACACATTCCCTTTTCTAACTCCAGTTAGAACCACTTTATTGTCCTTTTTACTTGTGACAATACAGGCTTCAGAATTGAAGGAAACAGTATTCCCTCTGTCACATAGTTGACTGATGCTCAATAAATTGTGTTTGAGACCATCAACCAATGCAACTTCATCAATGATGACATTTTCTTTTGAAATCAAGCCATATCCCATAGTGAATCCTTTGTTGTCATCTCCAAAGGTTATGCTAGGGCCAGCTCTCTCCTTAAACTCTGTGAGCAGGGTGAAATCTCCTGTCATGTGTCTTGAACAACCACTGTCCAAGTACCATAGATTCCTTCTTTGTCCCTGCACACAACAAAATCAATCAAGTTGATTTTGGTACCCAAGTTTCCTTGGGTCCAGCCTTGTTAGTCTTTTTCCTAGACTTCATTCCTCCTGCATCTTTTGACTTAGGTAACTTTGGGTCAACCTTGGTCTCAGATGTGGTTGGTTGAAGTGTAGGGTTAGTCACAGAATCATTTAACACATTTGATTGAATTTGATAAGGCATAGGTTGTGCAAACATGTTATTCCACATAGGCATATTGTATGGCATTTGAGGCATACTAAATGCAGTAAAATAAGGATTGTTAATATATGGCATGTTTGCAAAATGTGCATGGGGATTCTGGTGAGACATAACAGGCATAGCATACAGAGGTGACATAGACATGTTAGGCATGGAGGGATTTGAAGGCATGGGAGCATTTTTAACAGATTTGCAATTATCAGATAGGTGATTAACACTTTTACAATGCACACAGCTTTTTCTAGGAGCATACCTATCAGGTGTGTAATTGTTATGTTTATTAATCCCTACCTTCCCATTTCTTTTAGATTTTCTTTTAGTTTTCTTCTTATCCTCAACCAACTTAAGCCTATCTTTTAGCTGATCTAAAGTCATGTGTCCTATATTCACCTTACTGACATCTCTGGATGTGCTAGCTCCTTCTTTGACAAAGTTCTTGAGAGTTGAATCATTTTTTTTATTGAGAATTTTATTTTTAAAAGAACCTGCCTGTTTTAATTGATGAGCCTTCAACGGATGCTCCTTTTTTTCCTTCAACGGATAACTTTCATCATCCGTTGATTCCACATCCGTTGACAATCCATCAATTAATTCTAACTCCTTTTTATTTTTCTTCCAGGCATCCTCACAGAATAATTCAATTCCCTGAACCTTTGCAATCTGAACACTAACATCCCTAGATGTTTTCCAGGCCTTGATTACCTCTTGCTCACTTTCTAACTGTGTAGAAAGAATTTCTACTTTCTTAACAGCTTCTGCTAGTTCACTCTCAACAGTCAAGCATTTAAGTTTTATCTTTTCAAGCTCAATTACCTGATCCTCTAACACAGCATTCCTATCACTTAAAAACACATTATTCTCCTTGATCCTAGTGTTTTCTTTTGCTAGTGTTTTAAGGGAAACACGCAAATGATATAATTCATTGGTCATATCATTTATGGCTTCATTGCATTCATGTTTAGAAAGCTGAGAGAGATCAGTAGTAATTACCTGGTTGCTTGATGAACTAGTTTCATTTTCATCAGAATTAGCCATCAGGGCTAGGTTGACATATTCCACATCATCATCTTCATTTACCCCATCTGCTGCCCAATCATCTTGAGTGAGAAAAGCTCTTTCCTTTTGTTTGAGCAAATCAAAATACTTCTTTTTGTAATCAACTTGATCAAATTTCTTTTTCTCAGAATTTGGCTTCCTACACTCACTTGCAAAGTGTCCACTAATGCCACAGTTGTAACATTTGAACTTTGATTTGTCCACCATGTTTTTGTTTGGCTTAGTGAACTTTGTGTTTTTCTTGAACTTCATTTTTGCAAACCTCCTGGACAGAAAAGCCAAATGTTCTTCAATATCATCAGATTCATCCTGACTGGAATTGTCTTCATCCTCAGCAACTTGCTCTTTACCCTTGCTTGATTCTGATTTACTTGTGCCAATTTTGAGACTTGGCATTGTCTTCTCCTCATTCTTGGCTTCCATCTTCTCACTGTCAGCTACAAGAGCAACTGTTCCTCCTTTTCTCTTTCCTTTTTCCAACAGCTCATCCTGCTCCATTTCAAGTTCATAAGTCTTCAGAATTCCATATAATCTTTCAAGTGTGAAGTTCTTATAATCTTGAGAATTTCTCAAAGAGACAGTCATGGGCTTCCATTCCTTTGGCAGAGACCTAAGAAATTTTAAGATGGAATCCTTGACTTGGTACACTCTACCATACAGCTTCAATCCATTCAACAGTTTCTGAAACCTGTTGAAGGTATCATTTAATGATTCACCTTCTTCAAAGTGAAAATATTCATACTGTTGAATAAGAAGCTGCATCTTGTTCTCTCTGACCTGCTCAGTACCTTCACAGATGATTTGTACAGTATCCCAAACTTCCTTTGCAGTTTGGCTATTGATGACATTGTCAAACATATCTTGATCTAAGCCATTAAACAGAATGTTCATGGCTCTCTTATCCTTGCGGATTTCTTCCATGTCTTCAATAGTCCATTCTGCTTTTGGCTTGGGAATGGACTGTCCAACAGCAACTGTTGCAGTAGCAGCTGTGGCTACTTTGTGAGGGATGTGAGGACCATTTTCAATACAGTTGATGTAGCTTTCATCTTGAGAAAGAAGATGTAAATGCATCTTCACTTTCCAGTGATGATAATTATCCTTTTCCAGGACTGGGATCTTTACACCAATATCCTTTCTACTCATGATAGTAGCAGGAGGATTCTTCTGTGCACTCATGATGTTAGCAGAATAGATCTTTAAACTCTTTGTATGTTAAGAGCTTGCTCTGATACCAATTGTTATTCCCAGTGGACTAACAATGAGATTTACAGAAGGGGGGTTGAATGTAAATCTCAAAACTTTTTCAAGTTTTGAGCAGTTTCTAAGGCTAAGTGTTTGAGTGATCAAGTGTGTGTGAATTGCTTGAAGCTGATGCAGACAGATATATATTCAAACACAAATGTAATGAGCACAAAGAACTTAAAAACTTTTCTGGTGGATTTGTTGTTCCACCAGAGATGTGTTATTTTAGAAAATCTGTGATTCAAAGAATTAAATCACAGTTGCTTCCTTGTACAAACTAGATGATTTTCTCTTCTGATATTTCTAAACAGCTCAGGAAAATTCATATCTAATTACTAGCTGCTACTTGGTTTATATATCACCAAGTTTACAAGTGAAGACAAACTGTAAAATACAATTGAAAAGATTCTTCACATGTTTCTTCTTCATTTCTCTATCCAATGCAATCTAGGATAATCTGTAAATCTTTGAATACTTCCTTGTTTGCATCAGAATGGAAATGCTGCATTTTCTTGATTCCTCCTAGAGGCTTCCACATTCCAGTATGTCTCTGTCAACCCATGTGCCTCTGTCAGCTTGTGAATTGTCACTATCAACTGCTAATGAACTAAGCATCCGTTGAAGCTTTCATCCGTTGATGCCTTATCCGTTGAGGCTTTATCCGTTGAAGCTTTATCCGTTGATGCATTATCAGGTGAAGTCTTTATCCATTGAAGCACTTATCCGTTGATGGATATTATCCATTGAAGCATTAGAGACATCCGTTGAAGCTTTGTTTCTTATCCGTTGAAGGTCTTCAATATCCGTTGACACTTCTTCACTTATACAAAATTACAAGGCATCAAATATTTACAATTAGCCCTCCTATTTGTACATCCATTAGTAGTCAACATGACTGATTATTTCCTAACAACATCTAAGAATTACAGCTTGAAACCAGAGAGTGAAATATGCTACAATACTAAACTTATTGCTAAGTAAAGCTACTCCTTCAACGGATAGCCAAGATGGTCTTATCCGTTGAGGCTACTAACACTAGATTTCTACTTAAGTGTTTTGCTTAACTTATCATCAAACTAATACACATATTCCTTACAGAGATACACAGTCGATAGACTGGTGGACATTTACCTTAAGGAGATAGTGACGCGACATGGAGTCCCAGCGTCCATTGTCTCAGACCGAGACCCCAGATTCAACTCCCGATTTTGGAGGAGCTTTCAAGAATGTGCGGGGACCAAGTTAAATATGAGTACCGCGTACCATCCCCAGACGGATGGGCAGAGTGAAAGGACCATCCAGACACTAGAGGATATGTTGAGAGTCTGTACAATAGACTTTAAAGGAAGTTGGGATGATCACTTGCCGTTGATCGAGTTTTCTTATAACAATAGCTTTCATGCTAGCATCGGAATGCCGCCTTATGAGGCCCTATACGGAAGAAGGTGTCGATCTCCTTTATACTGGGATGAAGTAGGAGAGCGGAAGATGCTCGGACCCGAAGTGGTCCAAAGGACCAAAGACATAGTGGATCTCATCAGAGGACGGCTGGTAGCAGCCCAAGACAGACAGAAGAAATATGTAGACCTAGCCCGAAAGGACAAGGAGTATGGAGTAGGGGACTTAGTACTACTAAAAGTATCCCCTTGGAAGGGGTTAATGAGATTTGGAAAGAAAGGAAAACTAAGCCCAATATACATTGGACCTTTTGAGATACTAAGACGGATTGGGAAGTTGGCTTACGAGCTAGCCTTACCCCCGAACCTACAACAAGTTCATAATGTGTTCCATGTGTCAATGGTAAGGAAGTATCATCGGGATGCCAGAGACATAGTGGAGTACGAGCATGTGGATATGCAACCAGATCTGACTTACGTGGAGAAACCAGTAAGAATTATAGATAAGAAGGAGCAGGTGCATCGGAACAAAGTGATCAAGCTAGTCAGAGTGCTATGGCAGAATCATAATGTGGAAGAATCAACTTGGGAACTAGAGAGCGCAATGCTAAAAAGTACCCCCATTTGTTTTCTATTTGATTCCGGGACGGGATCCTTTTAAGGAGGGGAGACTGTAATAACCCCCACAAT